>NC_092713.1:159905002-160027588 GCF_047496885.1 Scyliorhinus torazame | reverse complement strand
TCTGTCCTGGATGGTGTTGAGCTTCTTTTTTTAAAAATATTTTTTATTCTCCTTTTTCACATTTTCTCCCAAAATGAAATGAAAATGAAAATCACTTATTGTCACAAGTAGGCTTCAAATGAAGTTACTGTGAAAAGCCCCTAGTCGCCACATTTCCAGTACCTGTTCGGGGAGGCTGGTACGGGAATGGAACCGTGCTGCTGGCGTGCCTTGGTCTGCTTTCGAAGCCAGCGATTTAGCCCTGTGCTAAACAGCTCACCAACAATAAACAATAATCAGTAACAAATATGTCAATCCTCATATCAATAACAATGATCCCATCCTCCCACCAAACCCAAAACATTAGCCCGCATGTTCACACAAACAAATGACAAAAAGGAATTAGGGATCACCCATAGTCGCCACACCCTCCCACCCATCCACCCCAACTAATGTTCGATGTTACCCAATTCTTGAAATAATGAATAATGCCCATGAATTGTAGAACCACTCCATCCTTCCCCTCAGTTCAAACTTAACCTTCTCAAGAGTCAAGAATTCCAACAGGTCCCCCCTGCCACGCCAGGGCACAGGTGGGGAGGTTGCTCTCCAACCTATCAGGATCCGCCTCTCGGGCGATCAACGAGGCGAAGGCTACAACATCTGCCTCCGCACCCGTTTCCAACCCTGGCTGAACTGACACCCCGAATATGGCCTCCCGGGGGGCCCGGGTCCAGTTTTTACGTGCACCACTTTAGAAATTACCCTAAAAACCTCCTTCCAGTAATCCTCTAGCTTTGGACAGAACCAAAACATATGAACGTGATTAGCACCCCCCCCCCCCCCCCCCCCCCCCCCCCCCCCCCCCCGGCAACGTTCACAACGCATATTCTACTCCTTCAAAGAATCGGCTCATCCTCGCCCTCGTGAGGTGTGCTCTGTATACCACCTTCAGCTGTATCACCCCCAACCTCGCGCACGAGGTGGAGGCATATACTCTCCGGAGCACCTCACACAAAAACCCCTCCTCCATATCCTCTCCCAACTTTTCCTCCTACTTTGCTTTGATCCCTTCCAGTGGTGCCTTCTCCTCTTCTAAATATCTCCGTAAACCGCCGACACTACCCCCTTCTCCAGTCCCCCTGTCGTCAGCACCTCCTCCAGCAATGTGGAGGCCGGCTCCACCGGGAAGCTCTGTATCTCCTTTTGGCAAAATCTCGAACCTGCATGTATCTAAACATTTCCCCCTGCTCCAGCCCATACTTCGCTTCCAGCTCCTTCAATCCTGCATTCCGACCCCGAAGAAACAAATCTTTCAGTGTCTTAATCCCATTCTCCTCCCATTTCTGAAAATTTCCATCCCACTTCCCTGGCTCAAATCTGTGGTTCCCCCGAATCGGCATTTCCCTTGACCCTGCCCTCAACCCAAAGTGTTGGAGAAACTGCCTCCAAATTCTCAATGAAGCTATTATTACCGGACTCCCTGAATATTTCACCGGGGCCATCGGGAGCGGCGCTGTTGCTGGTGCTTTCAATCCCGACTCCCTGCACAAACTCTCCTCCATTCTGACCCACTGGGAATCAACCCCTCAGACACAGCTCCGCACCTTCTCCCACATTCGCGGCCAGTAGTAATACATCAGGTTCGGAAGGCCCAAACCCCCCTGCCTTCCCCTCTGTAGCAGCACCTTTCTAACTATGGCCACCTTCCCTCCCCATATGAACGAAGTAATCCTTCCCTCAATCTCTCTGAAAAAGCCTTTGGCAGGAAAATCGGCAGGCATTGAAAAATAAACAAAAATCGCGGCAACACGTTCATTTTAACCGCCTGTACCCGACCCGCCAGTGACAGAGGGAGACCATCCCACCTTGCCAGATCAGCTTTCACTCTCCCCCACCAAACTAGAAATGTTGTACCTGCGGAGCCCCCCGCACTCCCGGGCAACCTGCACCCCCAGGTACCTAAAATGAGTCCCTGCCCTACGGAATGGCAGCCCCCCCACTCCTGCTCCCACCCCCGACCGAGACACCACAAAATACTCACTCTTGTCTAGATTTAGTTTGTACCCCGAGAAAGACCCAAACACTCGAAGCAGTTCCAATATTCCCCCTATCGACACACTCGGTTCCGACACGTACAACAGCAAGTCATCGGCATATAAGGACACCCCCTATGCTCTATTCCCACCCCACCCCCCCACACTATTCCTTTCCATACCCCCGAACTTCTTAATGCGATGGCCAACGGCTCAATCGCGAGTGCAAACAGCAGGGGGGACATAGGACATCCCTGCCTAGTCCCACGGTGGAGAGAAAAGTATCTCGAGCTGATGTTGTTTGTGTGGACACTCGCCCTCGGCTCCTTATATAGTAGCTTTACCCAGTTCACAAATCTTGGTCCAATCCCAAACCGCTCCAGAACTGCCATCAAGTACCCCCATTCTACCCGGTCAAATGCATTCTCAGCGTCCAACGCCACAACCACCTCTGTTTCCTTCCCCTCTGCCCGGTGCCATAACGACGTTCAATACCCTTCTAACGTTTGAAAAGAGCTGCCTCCCTCTCACGAATCCCTGTCTGATCTTCACCTATCACCTTCGGGAGGCACTCCTCCAGCCTACCCGCCAGTACCTTCGCTAATACTTTTGCGTCCACATTCAGAAGTGATATGGGCCTATACGACCCACACGCCGTCGGATCCTTGTCCTTTTTTAGTAACAGGGAAATCGATGCCTGCCCCAAAGTTTGTGGCAACATCCCCTTCCCTATCGCCTCTTCAAACATCCACACCATCAGGGGTGCCAGCTTATCCTTGAATTTTTAATAATATTCCATCGGAAACCCATCCGGCGCTGCCACCTTCCCCAACTGCATCCTCCCAATCGCATCTTTTATCTCCTGCTCCACTATCGCTCCTTCTAATGTAGCCCTGTCCCCCTCCCCTAACCTCGGATACTCCAACCCATCTAGAAATTCCTGCATCTCCCGGTCTCCACCAGGTGGCTCTGACCTGTACAACTTCTCATAAAATTCCTCAAAGACCTTGTTAATCAGATCCGGAGCCACCACCAACTTCCCTGCCCTATCACTCAGCTGAACAATTTCCCTTACCGCTGCCTCCCTCCGGAGCTGACCTGCTAACATATCTCCATGGTCAGCAAATCTTATCTCCATGTTTGTAAACTGCACCCCTTGCTCGTCGCAATTGGCGCATCGCCTTCCTGGTAGATAGTCGGTCAAAGCTCACCTGTAGTTCCTTCCTCTTTTCCAACTTCGCTGGGTCCCCATCTTCTGCATAAGTCCTATCTACCTCCAACATCTCATCTATTACCCTCTGCCGCTCCAACCTCTCCTCTTTGTCCACCCTGGCCTTAAACAAGATCACCTCACCCCTCACCACCGCCTTCAGAGCCTCCCAGACAACTGTCTTCGACACCTCACCCGTACAGTTGAAACCTACATATTCCTCAATTACCTTTTCAACTTTGTCACAGAACCCTTAGTCCCAAAATGTCCCACATCTAATTTCCACCCCGGCCTCTGCGCTACCCCCTTCTCCAGTACCATATCTACCCAATGCGGAGCATGATCTGTCACTGCAATTGCCTCACCCCTCACCACCGCCTTCAGAGCCTCCCAGACAACTGTCTTCGACACCTCACCCGTACAGTTGAAACCTACATATTCCTCAATTACCTTTTCAACTTTGTCACAGAACCCTTAGTCCCAAAATGTCCCACATCTAATTTCCACCCCGGCCTCTGCGCTACCCCCTTCTCCAGTACCATATCTACCCAATGCGGAGCATGATCTGTCACTGCAATTGCCGAGTATTCCGACCCCTTAACCCCAGCCAGCAAAGCCTTCCCCACCACAAAAAAGTCGATCTGCGAGTATACCTTATGGACTGCTGAGAAAAAAAAAAGAGTACTCCCGTTCCCTCGGGTGCAGAAACTTCCAAGGGTCCACCCCTCCCATTTCCACCATTAGCCCAGCCAATGCCTTCGCCCCCCCCGATGGGGCCAGCGAGCATGGCCGTGACCTGTCCAACCTTGGCTCCTGCACCAAGTTCCAGTCCCCCCCCCCCCCACTATCAGTTCATGTGTGTCCAAGTCGTGGATGGCCCCAAACACTTTCTTTGCAAATCCCACATCATCCCAATTGGGACCGTATACACAAAACAGCGCCACTAACCTCCCCTCCAGCGCCTCTGTCACAATCACATATCTGTCCCCCTGATCTGCCACCACCTTCTCCATCTGGAAGCGTACTCTTTTGCTGACCATTACCACTACCCCTTGAGCCCTCCGTCAAATCCAGAGTGAAATACCTGACTCACCCAGCCCTTTTTAAGTCTCACCTGGTCCTTCACCCTCAAGTGAGTCTCCTGCAGCATTGCTACATCAGCTTTCAAACTTTTAAGATGTGCAAGCACCCTTGACCGGGCCTCCTATCCCCCTCACATTCCACGTGACTATCCTAACTGGGGGTCTCTCACCGCCCGCACGCCCCCCCCCACCTTTCTTATCCACCATCATCATACCAACAGACCCTGCCCCATGAGCCTGACCCACCTCTATCCATTATTAACATCGAACCCCTTCTCCCCCCCCCCCTCACAAACACCCCCCCCCCCCTACATTTCCTCTCGAAAATACATCTCCCAGCATCAATCCCTTCCCCCCCCCCGCTCGCCTCGTAGGCCCATCGAAACCTGCTAACCAGGCTCCAATGTCCGCAGCCCTCCTCTCACCTCAACTCCATTCAATAGCTGACTTTAGTTAGCTAGGGTGGCTCCCCCTGCCAAGGTATACCCCTCCCACCCAGTCAGTGTTGAGCTTCTTAAGTGTTGTTGGAGCTGCACCCATCCAGGCAAGTAGAAAGTATTCCATCACACTCCTGACTTGCGCCTTCTGAGTTACTTGCCACAGAATTCCTAGTACCTGACCTACTCTTGTAGACACAGTATTTATATGGTTAGTCCAGTTCAGTTTTTGATCAGGATGTTGCTAGTGGCGGATTCAGCGATGATATGGGTGGCACGGTAGCACAGTGGTTAGCACCGTTGCTTCACAGCGGCAGGGACCCGGGTTCGATTCTCGGCTTGGGAATCACTATCTGTGCGGAGTTTGCATGTTCTCCCTGTGTCTTCGTGGACTTCCTCCGGGTGCTCTGGTTTCATCCCACAAGTCCCGAAAGACGTGCTTGTTAGATGAATTGGACATTCTGAATTCTCCCTCAATGTACCTGAACAGGTGCCAGAGTGTGTCGACTGGGGGATTTTCACAGTAACTTCAGTGCAGTGTTAATGTGAGGTACTTGTGACACTAATAAAGATTATTATTATTAATGCCATTGTATGTTTTGTTTTCTTTTTTTTATAAATTTAGAGTATCCAATTCATTTTTCCAATTATGGGGCAATTTAGCATGGCTAATTCACCTACCCTGCATATCTTTGGGTTGAGAGGGCAAAACCCACGCAAACACGGGGAGAATGTGCAAACTCCACATGGACAGTGACCCAGAGCCGGGATCGAACCTGGGACCTTGGCGCCACTTGCCATTGAATGTTAAGGGATGATGGTTAGATTCTGTTTTGTTGGAGATGGCCCTTGCTTGGCACTTGTGTGGCACAAATGTAACTTGGCACTTGTTAGCCCAAGCCTGGATATTGTCCAGATCTTGCTGCATTTGGTCATTGACTGCTTCATGGACTCCTCAGTGGAGGAAGTGCGGTTACTTGCGGCCTCGGCGGGGCGTTCCCCGCTCGGGCATGAAAACAAGACAGAGTGCCGATAGTTACCGGGATTGTGCCCGGTGCTTAATCCCGCCTAGAAAGGCCCTTTGTTTTATTTTAGTTAGATGGTGCTCCATGTGTGAGTGAATACTGGTGTGGATCTCGCCCAAAAGGCTGGCGAGAAACACTCTGTTAAACTCGCCCAAAATTACGTCCATAGAGCTCCTCATGTGCTATCCCATATTCCTTTGTCTTCCAAACTAGAACTTTTAAGAAGTCAAGTTAAACATCATCAAATCACGGGGGCTTCCGGTGACGGCGGGTGGGAGACAGCCGCACATTGGAGGGCTCCCGCTCGGGAACGGCATTTTCAGGGTCTAACGCCCGGTCCCAGGGGTAACAGAGGCAGCAAAAGCAGGGAGAAGGCACAGTGAAGGAAGATGTCGAGAACAAGTAAAAAAAAAAAGGCTGAAAGTCCGTCGGGGAGTGGAAAGGTCATCACGGGGATGGCAAAAAAAATGGAGGGTGGGGCACCAGGGGAGGCCACATTGCCCACGGCTGAAGAAATGACTACGGTGATGGCCACGGAACTCAAAAGGCAGTTCACAAAACACATGGAGGTGATGAGGAAGGAGATTGGGGCGGTATTGAAAGTGCTGGTGGAGGAGGCGATTGCCCCGGTGAGGGCGGCGGTATTGAACGCAGTGGCGGAGGTACGGGAGCAAGGCGAGACACTGAAGGAAGTGGAAGAGGCATTGTTACAGCACAGCGATCAACTTACCTCGATGGGGAAAGAGATCAACGAGGGTCTGCGAGCCAAAATGGACGACTTGGAAAACAGATCCAGGCGACAGAATCTGAGGATTGTGGGTCTGCCCGAAGGAGTGGAAGGCCTGAGGCCGACTGAGTATTTTGCCACGATGTTGGCGAAGCTATTGGGGGAGGGGGATGATCCCTCCCGATATGAACAGGATCGGGCTCATCGGTCGTGGAGGCCTGTACCAAAGGAGAGTGAGCCGCCAAGAGTAGTGACTCTGTGTTTTCGTAGGTACAGTGTGAAGGAGAAGGTCCTGTGCTGTGCTAAGCAGAAGCGGGTGGTGCAGTGGGCTGGAGCTGGTATACGCACATATCAGGACTTTACGGTGGAGCTGGCGAGGAGGTGGGCTGCCTTCAGCCGGGTGAAGAAGGCACTGTACACCAGCAAGGTGCAGTGCGGCATAGTATACCCAGCTAGGTTGAGGGTGACCTACAAATCCAAGGACTTTTATTTCAGGACTGCGGAAGCAGCGGAGGAGTTTGCGAAGGCAGAAGGACTGTGGCTGAATTGAGAAGTGGTCATGTACTGATGTAGCCTCATGTAACTGTATTTTTTCACTGCGGCGGGTGTATGTGCTAAATGAGCCAACGTTGTATATGCTTGGACAAGGGAAGAGATGGGACTTTCACTTGCAATGATGGTTCTTTGGAGCTTGGGTGTGTATGCGGGGTTTGTGTGCTAAAGGGGGTTTCTTGGTTTTCCTGGGGCCGGGCAAGGGGGAAAGAGACCCGGGTGGGGGCCTCCACGTTGGCCGGTTTAAGCCGGCCAGTGAACGCGAGTGAGGTGGGGGGGGAGGGGCTGCGGCCATCGGAGCCTGGCAGAAAGGTCCCGATGAGTCTAGCCAGGGTGGAAAGATGGTGGGAAGGAACGGAGGTTGGGGGGAGGATTTTTGTAAGAGGAAGTGGAGGGGAGGAGCCCGGGGGGGGGGGGGGGGGGGGGGGGAGGGCTCGCAATGCATGGGTGTCATCTACGGTACTCTTTCGGGGATTGGATGGCATTGAATGTTAGGGGGAGGAGGGGGTGGGAGGGACTCTATAGGTTAATGGTGACCATAGGCGATTCCTAATTCCTTTCTCTTTTATTTCTCCTTTGTTTGTCCCACCGTGGGAGAGTTTGTTCTATTTGATGTTTATATTGTCAGGTGGGTCGTTGCTTGGGGTGCTGGGTGGATGGGATCGTTGTTGATAAGGAAATTGACTTTGCATTTGTTACCATTTACTGCTTGTGGGTGGGGTGTAAATTCTGGAGAAAATGTGAAAATGGAGAATAAAAATAGATTTTTTTTAAACATCATCAAATCACAACTTCCTCCATTATCCCGCCCTGATCTCTCTCTCTTACATCGCAGTGTCCTCGCTTCTGCACTTTGCCCATTCACTGAACTGCCCTGAAATCAGAGACAGTGGCGACAGGGGCATGGTCCTCCTTGAAGCGGCAAAGGCCTTGTTAACTCACTGATGTAGTACATCTGAGATGATGGAAGTGTTCGCATGATGGTTCCACCTCAGTCACTGAGATTGGCCTCAAATCCTCTCTCGAAGGGTGCGGAACCTTCGACCAGTCATTTGTTGGATTTGAGGCTCCAGCACCAAATCACCCATTGCTCTGGGACAGATGAACATTAAGACTGGAAGATGCTGCTCAGCCCCATTGATCAGTTCCTCCGGCCAATTAAGATCCGGCCTGTACCCCAACCTCATTTACTCATCTTTGCCCACATCTGTTGTTTCCAGTCCATTCAAGATTCATCTGCGGCAGTATCAACAGACATTTGGGGACAGGGAATTCCAGATGGGAGCATAGTACCGGATAAGTAAACATACGTGTAATAATCTGAACTCTCCTCATGGCTTGTCGCAAAACTAAATTCAGGAAATCTGACTTTATGTGTGGGCTGACACCAGATAAAATGACTGTGATTTTTGGCAAAGCCCAGCTGCTTCATCCCTGGCCTTCAGAGAAAAAGGAAGTTGACAGCCCCTCATTTCTGCCGCTGAGTTTTCAACATACAGAATCACAGAATGGTTACAGTGCAGAAGGAGGCCAGTCGGTGTCTGCATCAGATCTCCAAATTATGAATTCACTTAATGCCATTCTCCCAGTAACCCAGCACATTCTCCCTTTTCAGATAAGTCTAATTCCCTTTCGAAAGCTTCAATTGAACCTGCTTCCACCACAGTCTCAGGCAGCGCATTCCAAACCCCAACCACTCGCTGTGTGGAAACACTTTACCTCGTGTCGCTTTTGCTACTTTTGCCACTGAGCTTAAATTCTGTGATTAAATCCCCTCTTTCTAGATCTTTTCACGAGTGGGAACAGTTTCTCCTTGTTAAGACCTCGGAGCAGAAGTAGGCCATTTGGCCCATCGTGTCGGCTCTGCCATTCAATGAGATCATGACAGATGTAATCCTCAGTTCCACTTTCCTGCCCCATCCTATAACCCTTGATTCTCTTACTGATTAAAAACATAAGTAAGAAGTCCAACAGGTTTGTTTCGAATCACTAGCTTTCAGGGGAACTGAAGTTTTGCAGTGCGATATTGGGGCTACGTATATTTATCGTACTCATTGGGAAGTCTGTTGTGGCACTCTGGCATGAGTCACAAGGCTATGGGTTCAAGGCCACTCCAAAGACCTAAGTATCTAATCCAGATAGTTCACGATTCACAGAATTCACTATTCTCCCTAGCTTAGTATCATCTGCAAATTTAGAAATTTTGCCCTCAACACTCATCCCTAAATCATTTATATTAATCAGAAAAAGCAAGAGTCCCAACACTGAGTCCTGGGGGACACCACTTTCGACTCTCACCCATCTATACCTCCCCTCAGTTTCCTATCTCTTAGCCAACTTCTAATCCATGCTGCCATGGACCCATCAATCCCAAACATTTTTAATCTGCTAAACAATCAGCCATGTGGCACCGTATCAAATATACAACATCCATGGCACTGCCCTCATCACTGCCTGTGTCACCTTGTCAAAGAACTCAATTAAATTTGTCAGACATGACCTGCCCTTGACAGAGCCATGTTGACTGTCTAGTATTAACTTATTTTTCTCTAAGTATATATTTATCTGATTCCATCCGGGCCTGGCGACTTCTCTATAGTATTGCCAGCCATTTTAGCACATTTCCTTTATCTATCACTATACTGATCAGTTGCTCAACACCCACATTTTGAACTAGGCCATTGTCACCATCTTCGAATTTGGTAGACAGAAGCATTTAGTACCACTGCCATACCCTCCACTTCAGTGAGCAGTTTACCCTGCTTGGTCCTTATGAGCCCCACTCTATCCTTCACTAATCTTTTACCATTAATATGTTTGAAGAACATTTTGCTATTTTGTTTCAACACAGCCTGCCATCCTTTCCTCATGCTTCCTCTGATCCTTCTTTATTCCAGCCTTATTCTAGCAAAATGTGGAGAACGGTGACCAGTACTGGGGCGGGATTTTCCGACCCCCCGCCGGGTCGGAGAATCGCCGGGGGCTGGCGTGAATCCCGCCTCTGCCGGTTGCCGAATTCTCCGGCACCGGATATTCGGCGGGGGTGGGAATCGCACCGCGCTGGTTGGCGGGCCCCACCCCCCCCCGGCGATTCTCCGGCCCGCGATGGGCCGAAGTCCCGCTGCTGGAATGCCTGTCCCGCCGGCGAGAATCAAATCACCTCTCTTACCGGCGGGACAAGGCGGCGCGGGCGGGCTCCGGGGTCCTGGGGGGGGCACGGGGCGATCTGGCCCCGGAGGGTGCCCCCACGGTGGCCTGGCCCGCGATCGGGGACCATCGATCTGCGGGCGGGCCTGTGCCGTGGGGGCACTCTTTTCCTTCCGCCTTCGCTATGGTCTCCACTATGGCGGAGGCGGAAGAGACCCCCTCCACTGCGCATGCGCGGGGATGCCGTGAGCGGCCGCTGACGCACCCGCGCATGCGCCGCACGGCAAAGTCATTTCCGCGCCATCTGGCGGGGCACCAAAGGCCTTTGCCGCCAGCTGGCGGGGCGGAAATCAGTCCGGCGCGGGCCTAGCCCCTCAAGGTGAGGGCTCGGCCCCTCAAGATGTGGAGAATTCCGCACCTTTGGGACGGCGCGATGCCAGACTGATTCGTGCCTCTTTGTGTACCTCAAAACGAAACTTGAGTTCAGACCAGGAGCAGTCAATTCCAAGTTTTGCTGGTTCTTTTCCATCCTGCAGCCAGTTTGTAACCCTCAACCTACATCACTAAATTGGCTATCTGGTCAGATCACATTGCTTAGGAGTGGGAGCTTGCTGTGCGCAAACTGGCTGCTGCATTTCCTACACTACAACACAGGATTACATTTCGAAAATGACGGCAAAGGGTTTTCCAGATGTTTTGGGACATGCTCAGGTGGTGAAAGATGCTGTTTAAATCGCAAGCTTTTGCTCCTCTGTAAAGTGCCCTTTTCACCTGCTGGTGTATTTCAAGGGGTTTTTGTTCACTAGGCATATTTGCTGTCCCACTGAGTATTTTCCTTACTTCGACAGCACAGTGGCACAGTGGTTAGCACTCTGCCTCACAGTGTCAGGGTTCAGGTTCAATTCTGACCTTGGGTGGAGTTTACGCATTCTCCCCGTGTCTGTGTGGGTTTCCTCTGGGTGCTCCGGTTTCCTCCCACAATCCAAAGATGTGCAGGTTGAGTGGATTGGACATACCAAATGCTCTTTCTGAGGGTTGGTGCAGACTCGATGGGCCGAATGGCCTCCTTCTGCACTGTAGGAATTCTATGATTTAGGGATGCCCATCCTGATTGTTCACTTCTGTGCCGTAAGGTGAATTGGAGCAGCAGTGAAGGAATGTCCATTCGCCCCCATCTTAGCCCAGCCCGATCACTTCAAGAAAGCGGCCTATCCCGGCGGAGCTCACCACAGGGCCTGAGGTAACCAAGGGGAAAAAACTCGCATCCCATCAGTAATCTTGACTACAGCCATTAAACCCTGACTGGTTAGTGAAAGGTTTGTGGGACAGGATCCAAATCAATAAAGGCATGCGTTCAGTTACTGCTTGGCTGGAGCGAGCTGGCAGGTGAGCTCTGAGCCTGGGCTGAGGAGCCATGAATCAGATTTTATTGACAGGTTTGACATTCAGATCGGATAGACTGAGTGGTGGAGACGAGAAAGTAGTTGCTCCTGTGGATTTGTCGGCAGAACACGTCTCATCGATTCTCCAGAACCTCCAACAATTAACCCCTCAAGAACTGTGCTTTCTCTCTCTCTCGGTCTGTCTGTCTGTCTGATCTCTGCAAACCCTCCCAGGCCAATATCTTTCCTGAGGTGCTGTGCCCGGAGCTGAATTCCACGTGGGGGTCTGAACATAATTTAATAAACCTGCAGCATCACTTCCACCTATTTACATTCCAGCAATCTTCAGCTCAAGATTTGCCTTTTTTGTTTTGGTGGCCCTTTGTACCGGCCTACTCAATGTTAATGATTTTGTACGGTTCCCAAATCTCCTTTTTCCCTTCACAGTCCCTAGTTTCTCACCTTGCAGAAAAACATCTTCAACCCTCCAAAGTGGTTGTGTACACTTGCAAAGGTGACCCATGTCCTGGATCATCCCACACCTGGTCAAACAGCCATACTTCCCCTTCGGTATTTTGAAAACTATCAATTGATGTGTTGAAAAATATGCATTTTTTTCATTTAAAAACCTCCCACCATGATTTTACTTCCAGGTTTCCAGGTCAGCACGGTGACTCAGGGTCAGCACTGCTGCCTCGCAGCATCAGGAACCTGACTTCAATTCCGACCTTGGGTGACTGCCTGTGCGGAGCTTGCACTTTCTCCCCTTGCCTGTGTGGGTTTCCTCCGGGTGCTCCAGTCTCCTCCCACAGTCCAAAGATGTGCAGATTAGGTGAGGTTATGGGATAGGGTGGGTGAGTGGGCCTAGGTAGGGTGCTCTTTCAGAGAGTTGGTGCATACTCGATGGGCCAAATGGCCTTGCTTTGCACAGTAGGAACTCTATGGTTCTATAGTTTTTGTTCTCAGGAGATGAATTCCTGGAGATTTAAGAACAATCCCGTTTGCCTCAGAATCCTTTTCAACTTGCTTGACACTTCCATGGGATGTGGGTGTCATTGGCAAGGCCAGCATCTGTTGTCCATCCCTAATTGCCCTTGAACTGAGTGGCTTGCCACACCATTTCAGAGGGCATAGAGTTTTACAGCACATAAAGAGGCCCTTCGGCCCATCGTGTCTGCGTTCACCATTAAGCATCTATCTATTCCTATCCTATTTTGCGACACTTGATCTGTAGCGCTGTACGCTATGGAATGCAGTCAAGAGTCAACAACATTGCTGTGGGTCTGGAGTCACATGTAGGCCAGACCGGGTAAGGACGGCAGATTTCCCTCCCTGAAGGATATTAGTGAATCAGATGGATTTTACAACAATTGCTGATAATTTTATCGTCACCATTATTGAGAGTAGCTTTCAATTCCAGATTTTATTAATTGAATTTAAACTTCACCAGTGGCCATGGTGGGATTTGGACCCATGTCCCCAGAGCCACTGGCTCAGTAGTCCAGTGACATCACAATAATGTTACCATCGGCCTCTGGTTACTGCCCATCCAATGGGAGCCACATTTTGAGGGTACACTAGTCTTGGAAGCCACTGGTTGGCATAGCTGGTGGATGAAGCAACAGCCGCCATGGGGCAGGAATTGGGCAAGGGTCACAGTGCATCTACCTAGATGAAACACTGCTGGGGCCAGAGCCAATGGCATCGTCCGCCATTTTGTTTCTCGCTGTGTTGGCTAGAAGATTGGAAGGTGCAAGTGATCCACGGGGAGTGGGGTGAGATTGATGGTTGGTGGATGGGAGGATGGTGGAGAGGGAGGACAGGGCGGGGAAGATGGTCACTGGATGAGAAAAATCCACACAAAAGGCTTTTCTGAGCAACTTCGCTCATGCAGTTCTTCTAGTCATTGCTTGTCCTGACTGGGGTTTTGCAAGCTGAGAAAATGACACCTCATGGCAACCAGCTTTTATAAAGGAACAGCTTCTGCTTGTGTACGTTGAAGGTGCACAGCACGAGCACAAAACGGACAGGCCAGAAAACCATTTGCATGATCTTCCCAATGAGATATCGGCAAAGGTGCTGGCGTTAAGGTTGAAGGGGTGCATTCCAAAGGTGATTGGGGAGGATCAGACAGGGATTGTAAAGAGTAGACAGTTGTCATCGAATGTGAGGAGGCTGTTGAATGTGCAAAGGGAAGGGAGACGAAGATGGTGGCGGCGTTAGACGCAGAGACACATTTGATCGGGTACGGTGGAACTCCTTGGTGGCGATATTGGAGAAATTTGGGATTGGGCCAACGTTTATGGCGTGGGTGCAGCTGTGTGTAAGCAGTCGATGGCGAGCATGCGCATGAATAATATGAATTCAGAGTACTTTGCATTGCACCGGGGTATGAGGCAGGGATGCCCCATGTACCCCCTTCAGTTTGCATTGGCTATCGAGCCTTGGCCATTGCGCTGAGGACCTCGGGCTTGTGGAAGGGGATATGAGGGGGGGGTGGAGCATAGGGTGTCCTTATATGCGGATGACTGTTGTATACTTCGGAGCTGAGCTCTTCAGTGGGGAGCATAATGGGGTTGCTTCAGAGATTTAGGATGTTTTCAGGGTACAAATTGAATTTAGGGAAAAGTGAGTACTTTATGGTCTCTTCTCCGGGAGTGGGAGCGGGGGTTGGGGTACTGCCATTTCTTTTGGCAGCATCTCACTTTAGGTATAAGGGGGTGCAGGTGGTCCGGGATTGGGTAGGTCTCTGGAAGTTCAATTTCACTAGCTTCGTGGGGAGGGTGAAGGCGGGTTTGCTGAGGAGGGACAATCTCCCTCTGTCATTGACGGGCCAGGTACAGGCAGTGAAGGTGAATATTTTGCCGCGATTCTTGTTTCTGTTTCAGTGCCTGCCAGTCTTTTTGCCCAAGGCATTTTTCAAGGTGGATAGGCTGATCTTGTTTTTTGGGGTGGGGAAGGGGCGGGATGAGAGAAGGGGGTGGGGGCTTAATGGTTGGGGGGCTTCTGGGTTTGTTGTAAATTGTAAAATTGTTGAAAATTTGTGGAATAAAAATGCTTTTTAAAAAAATATGATCCTTTCCAATGAATTTTCTCTCTGCTCAGTCAAAGGAGGAGGCCATTTGGCCCCTCGAGCGTCCTCCGCCATTCGATAAGATCAGGGCCAATCTGATTGTGGCCTCAACTCCACTTTACGCCTACCCCTGATAACCTTTACCTCCTTTGTTAACCTCTACCTTCAAAATATTCAGTGACCCTGACTCCATCACTCTCTGAGGAAGAGACTTCACAGAATCACAGAATTTACTGTGCAGAAGGAGGCCATTCGGCTCATCGAATCTGCACCGGCCCTTGGAACGAGCACCCTACCTAAGCCCGCACCTACACCTTATCCCCACACTTCCACTCTATCTCCGTAACCCCACCTTACCTTTCTTGGACACGAAGGGCAATTTAGCATAGCAAATCCACCTACCCTGCACATCTTTGGACTGTGGGAGGAAACCGGAGCACCCGGAGAAAACCCACGCAGACACGGGGAGAACGTGCAGACTCCGCACAGACAGTGACCCAAGCCAGGAATTGAACCTGGGACCCTGGAGCTGTGAAGCAACTGTGCTAACCACTATGCTACCATGCTGCCCATAAGATTCTCAACCCTCTGAGAAAATTCATCTCACCTCCTTCAATCATAGAATCCATTTGGTGCAGAATGAGGCCATTTGGCCAGTTGAGTCTGCACCAACCCTCTGTAAGAGCACCCTATCTAGGCCAGTTCCTTGCCCTATCCCCGTAACCCCACTTAGTCTGCACATCTTTTTGGACACAATCGATCATGACCAACCCACCTAACGTGCACATCTTTTGACTGTGCGAGGAAACCAGAGCACCCAGAGGAAACCCATACAGACACGGGGACAATGTGCAAACTCCACTCAGACAATCACCCAAGGCCGGAATTGAACCCGGGTCCCTGGCCCTTTGAGGCAGCAGTGCTAATCACTGTGCTACTCTGTCGCCAATCTCGTCTTCGTAAATGGGAGACCCTTTATTTTTAAATTGTGCCTCCTAGTTCAAGTCTCTCTCACAACGAGAGACACCCTCTGAGCATCCTCTCAAGTCGCCTCAGGATCTTACGAGTTCCAACAAGACCATTGCAATGGATACAGGCCCAACCTTTCCATCGTTGCCTTGTAAGATAACACCCCCATCCCAGTCAATGTTGAAGTCCCAGCCTAACAATAGAAACTCACCCATATATTACACGAGAGGCACGCTGTTCATTACAAGACAGCAATATAAATTGGTGTGGGGTGTGTGAGAAGGGTGGGATTAGAATAGGGTGGAGTAAAACACCAGCATATAGCTTTAACGGACCAAAAGACCTGGTGTAACATTTTACGATTCTATTAGTCGACAACTCCAAGTGTCATTGTTAGAGAGGTGAGGGACTGAATTGGACAATTCACAGAATTGGGCTTTGTGTTTAGAAACAATTAAAAGTAATTGGCCAGTTGTATTTCCTTGAAGTTTAGATGACTGTCCCTTTAATGTAGCTCTTTGAGCAGCTTCCCTCCGAGGCTCCTGTTACACGTGATCCTCGAACAGGGAGAGAGAGAGAGAGCAGATAGAGAGCTATCTTATCTGTGTGCTCATGCAGCAAGAATCGAGGTGGAAAACAAGTTCAGACTCCTGGTAAACAAACCCCCGCAGCAGCAGAAAATAGAATCGGGTTTGAAAGTGAAGGGGCCTGGAGTAGATGTTCCTGTCAAACATGTGGAGAGAGGCAAAGTGAGAGAGAGAGACGAGTTACTGGGAAGGAGAGAGGGGATGTTACAAAGAATGAATGATAAGATGAATTTTCTGACTGCTGATAGGAATGAACAAATGCAGGATTATCTTTAATATGACAAAATGTGTCCTATCTTGTTACAGAAACAGGATGAGAGACAGAGAAAATATTCACTGAGCCATATAAATTGAGACAGAGATTAAAACAGAGTAAGGTACTCCAATGATAAGAGACAGCGCAGGCCAAAGAGGGAAGAGAGATCGACAGAGAAAGACAGGAACAAGAGGCACAGAGTGAGACAATTAGGAAGATTCCGCTGGTGATGAATCGGCAGAAACAGTGGCAGAGATATAGTGCAAGTCAAAGAGGGAGAGAGATTACAAATGGAGGAGGCATCCTGTAAAGGAACAACCCTCCGGGCCCTGGCTACAGCAGCACTCCCATCCTCCTCAACAAGGTACACAATGAGCCCAGTGGTAGCGGCCACGCTGAGAACATGGACGCAATTGAGACAGCACTTCGGGATAACCAAAATGTCCCCCATGGCCCCCATCTGCGGCAATCACAGATTCCCCCCAGCCATGCTAGATACCACCTTCAAAAGATGGAGGCGGGACGGGGGCACACTGACGGTCGGGGACTTCTACGTAGGGCGCAGACTGGAGACACTGACGAACTAACGAGGAAGTGGAAACTAGCAAGAGGACAGGAATTGAGACACCTCCAAATAAAACACTTCCTCCGCAAAGAGATGGTAGGGTACCCCGGGGCACCAGAATGCACACTACTAGAGGACCTGATAGGCACAAGCAGCGAGAAGGGGGGGCTATATGGGAAAATATACAGACAGCTACTGGACAGAGCCCGAACACCACTGGACGAGACCAGCCACAAATGGGAGGACGAACTGGGGACAGAGGTAGGATGCGGACTCTGGAGCGAAGCACTGAGCAGGGAAACTCCACCTCCTCCTGCACAAGGCTAAGCCTAATGCAGCTCAAAGTGGTGCACAGAGCGCACCTGACCAGAACCCGAATGAGCAGGTGCTTCCCGGAGGTGGAGGACAAATGTGAGCGGTGCCAGAGGGACCCGACCAACCACACCCACATGTTCTGGGCTTGCCCCAAGCTTGCTGGGTTTTGGACAGCCTTCTCCGAGGCAATGTCCAAGGTTGTGGGGGTGAAGCCATGCCCAATAGTGGCAATATTCGGGGTATCGGAGCAGCCAGAGCTACACACGAGGAAGGGAGCTAACGCCCTGCTTTCGCTTCCCTAATCGCACGCCGGAGAATCCTGCTCAGCTGGCGATCGGCAGCACCACCCACAGCTGCAGATTGGTTTGCTGACCTCTCGGAATTTCTCCACCTGGAGAAGATTAAGTACGCCATCCGAGGGTCAGAGGAAGGCTTCCTGGATACTTGGGGGCAGTTCGCCGGCCTGTTCCAAAACCTGTTTGAGGCCAGCAACGAGGAGTAAGCCAGGAAAAAAAAGATGAGGAACCAAATGACTTCGGGGGTGGGGGGGGGGGGGGGGGAATAGGGAAACCACAAGAGAAGAGGACGGGGTGCTGAAACCAATGGGGGGCAGGAGGGGAAAGGAAGGGGGGATATCATAGACCGATCCAGAGGCAGCAAAATGTACATAGTTAGTTAAATGAAGGACAAAACAAACCTCTCTGTAAAAGAAAACAAATTAGCACGGGCAAGAAAAATGTTATGTATATACGCAACAACTGTTTATAAATATGAGAAAAGCCAATAAAAACATTTTCAAAAAAAAAAAAGAGGGAGAAAGATACAGAGACGAGGTGAGATTGAGAGAGATATACCAACAGCGAAAGATAGAAGAAACACTCAGGGAGGCAGAAAAGGATGTTGTGACAGACAGAGAAAGAGAAAAAGATCGAAAGGGAAAGGCATCGAGAGAGATACTGAGTGAAGGATCGCCTCTGCACAGCCAGTGTCGTGAAATCCTAAACCTGTTCTCTATAAATAGGATTACAGTTTTGCTGTACGAAACATTAGTGGAAACCCTACCCAGTGTGAGACAGGGAGAATAAGAATAAAGATACAGAATGAGATAGAGGGCTAGAGATTAGGGGCTGGTTTAGCTCACTGGGCTAAATTGCTGGCTTTTAAAGCAGACCAAGGCAGGCCAGCAGCACGGTTCGATTCCCGTACCAGCCTCCCCGGACAGGCACCGGAATGTGGCGACAAGGGGCTTTTCACAGTAACTTCATTGAAGCTTACTCGTGACAATAAGCGATTTTCATTTTTTTCATTTCAGAGAATGAGTCAGTTAGGCAGAAAATGACAGAGTGAGTGGGCCAGCCAGAGGCATGAAGATGATAGAGAGGTAGAACGGGACAGAGAATGAGTGAGTTAGACAGCGAGGTACAGAGAGAACAATAAAAGATAAAGCGAGAGAGAAAGTGAGCAAGCCAGCCCTCAAACTTTACCCCAAACGACTTCGTGTGCGGTTGTCTGCAATCATGTGAAACGCTCTCCATTGTAGCCATCTGAGATGGCCACCTGCAAAGGACCACGGGAATTATGGCCAACCCAGAACTCAGACAGATACAGAGCTTCTGTGTATTTGAAACGCAGGTAGCTAGACCTGATCAAAACCTCCGCTCGTTTGCATTTTAATGGCCCATTTCCCCAGAACAATAGGACTCCAATCAAGAAACCGATACAGCCACAGACTGATCGGCACCACTCCCTTTACTCAGAGAGCCCAACTGCCAAGGTGAATAACCGCTAAGGACCCGCCCAGCCACCAAGGCACCCGCCCCTTTATTGGCCGAAATCGAAGGCAGTAATTGAAGCCTGTCGAATTATTGGGTCCAAGATTAAGGACCGCCCCAAAGAGCGCAAAACCCTAGGGGGCTAAAAAGAGACACAGCCATGTGCTCGTTCTCGTTTGAATCCGGCCTGTGCCAGCCCAACCGCAGATTAACGACCAGACAGACAAGTTCAAGACCAACGATCGCTACCTGACGGGTGAGCCCAGCAGAGACAGAGCCACTTCTCCAAACCAGCTACGTGAGATCAAGATAAAGGCCTTATCAATCTGCACAGCGCCAGTCGCCCTGAAGTTAAGTATAGGTTATTGTAGCTGATAGGTGTAGTTTAACTTGTAGTATATTGTGCTTGCACGTCAAAGTAATCCTTATGTGTAAATAAACCATCTTTAAACTTGAACTGACTAACTGGTTGTGTGGTCATTTGACCGATATAAGGGAAGGCTTGTGGTTCAGTAAGAGTAATAGAAACACCCACAGTGTTGGCGACACTGTTGGGACATAACATCATATCATAAATAGAGTCTCATATCATAAAGAGCAACACCGTGAGAACCTGTGTCCATTTAACTGCCTCTTCTCAAATGCAGCCCAATCACATGGAGTGCATCTGCTGACATTTACGGAAGGCCTGACTGTGTAGTGGATTTATACACTGGCCTTTTCCTCCTGGGATCAAATATAGCCCAGTCTAGTGGGAACAACACCTGCTCTGCCTGTCCGGTGCACTGGCTCCACTGCTTAAAAGCTGCAACCTTATTGAGGTTCAGACAAAATTGAGCGCAGGACTTTTCAAAGTGCGGGTCACGGGTGGGAGTCGGAAGGGTTGGGGAGCGATTGGTCGCTCCCGTGGTAGTCCCGATCGTGGGAGAAGCATCCAAAGGTTGCTGTTGGAATTTTTATTCAGAATGGCAGCAGTTGCCACCTTTTAAATGAGAAGGAAATGAGGTTGATCGCAGTCTTCTGGGCAGAAGCAGCAGCAGTGAACAGGTCACGCACCCTGCACGTACACTTGATGTTAAGTACCCACTTTGTAAGTGCTTATGGCGCCAAATCACGGAGGAGAGCTTATTCTATTTTCTGGCTGCTAGCAAGCAAGGCAAGTGGACTGTGAAGATGAATCATTTTCCTACAAGAATGATACGGCCAGAGACACAAATAAGCAGAGTACCTACTGGCCAGGACCTCACATCAGAATCTGCGAGAGAGAGCTGCTAAGGAGAATCCACAGAAGGACAGAACAATGCTAGTGTTAGCTCTGTACAGAGCTCCAGAGCCTCTGGATAACAGCCTCAAAGAAGAAACTTAACTTGGGAACAAAGCAGTATAAAACATGATTTCTTGAGGTATGGTTTTGCCAATTGTGCCAATACAAAAAAGGAGGCAAAGCCCATGGCCGGGATTCTCCAACCTGGCGCCGGGTCGGATGCTCCAAAGTGAGTCCATCCGCAGCTCCAGAGCCGTCAAGCGGTCTAACAGGAGCTGCAACTGGACACACTTCTTGCACGTGAAGGAGCCAGGGACAGTGGACGTGTCCCTGAGCTCCCACATCGCACACGAGGAGCATGACACGGGTCTGAGATCTCCTGCCATGTCTTAAACGTTCGGTTAACTTCACCAATTACAATTTCCACCCCCCCCAAATTAAATAAATAAATAAACAACGAAGAAAAAAATACATATATATATACTAATGAAAAGAAACAGAAAAACAGAAACATTACTTACCAGTCACTTACCAGGGATAAAAAGCACTTCCTCCCCACCCAGCTTTGAATTCCCACCTAGATTCAAATTCCTAAACTCACTCTTGGTTCTGTCTCACTCTGGCTGTCTTTTCTCTGGCTCACTGGGAGAACTCACTGGGAGTGAGTTTACAAGTTGCTCTTTTTAAAAGAGGGGAGAACCGTAATTTTCACGGTCTGTACCCTCCCACCAGTGATAGCGGGAGCATGTCCCATCTCTTGAAATCCCCTTTCATTTGTTCTACCAACCAGGATAGGTTTAACTTGTGCAGTGCCTCCCATTCCCGGCCACCTGGATTCACAGAAATCAAAAGCTCCTTCCTACTATTCTAAACAGCTGCTCGCCCAGTCTCTTCTCCTGCCCTCTCGCCTGTATCGCGAACATCTCGCTTTTCCCCATGTTCAACTCATACCCCGAAAAATTACAAAATTCCTGAGGATCCGCATAACTTCCCCCATCCCCTCCAACAGGTCTGAAATATACAAGAGCAGGTCATCTGCATAAAGTGAGACCTGTTACTCCACGCACCCCCCCCCGTCCTTTCCTCCGAAACGGCCCTTTCTAGTTCCTAGAGACTCTTAACGTCATGGCCAGTGGCTCTATGACCAGAACAAACAGCAGTGGGGAGAGGGGACACCCTTGTCTCGTCCCTCGGTGTAGTTTAAAATACCCTGACCTCAACCGGTTTGTATGCACACTCGTTACTGGTGCCTGATAGAGCAACCGCACCCAGTCAATGAAGCCCTCACCAAACCCAAACCTTCCCAGTACCTCCCACAGGTAATCCCACTCCACCCGATCAAAGGCCTTCTCCGCGTCCATCGCGACCAACACCTCCATCTGCCTTCCTTCTGAGGGCATCATAATAACATTTAAAAACCTTCAAAAATTGGCCGTGAGTTGGCCTGCCCTTTACAAATCCTGTCCGGTCTTCCCCTATCACTCCCGGCACACAATCCTCTATCCTTGTGGCCAATATCATAGCCAGCAGTTTGGCGTCCACATTCAGGAGAGAAATTGACCTGTATGATCCGCATTGCTTCGGATCCTTCTCCCGTTTCAGGATCAATGAAATCGAGGCCTGCGACATTGTTGGGGGGAGGACCCATTTCTCTCTTGCTTCATTAAATGTCCTTACCAGCAGTGGGCTCAATATCTCTGAAAACATCTTATAGAATTCCACCGGGTAGCCAACCGGCCCCGGGGCCTTGCCTGACTGCATGCCCTCCAGCCCCTCCATTATTTCCTCAATTTCAATTGGGGCTCCAGCCCTTCCACCAGATCCTCATCCACCCCAAAAACTGCTTCATCCCCCTCCACCCCAGGTTCCGACTCATATAATTTGCTGTAAAAGTCCTTAAACACCGCATTCACCCCCACTGGGTCCAGGACCGTGATCCCACCTCTACCCTTTACTCTCCCCATCTCCCTGGCTGCCTCCCTTTTTCTGAGCTGGTGCGCTAACATTCTGCTTACCTTTTCCCCATACTCACAGATCGTCCTCCTTGCCTTCCTCAGCTGTTCCACCACCTCCTGGAGTCAACAGCCCAAACTCCATCTGTAACCTCAGCCGCTCCCTCAGTAGCTCCGCGTCCTGGGCCTCCGAGTATCTCCTGACCACCTGGAGTATCTCTTCAACTAACCTATCCCTCTCAGCCCATTCCACATTTTCTCTGTGGGCCCGTATCGAGATTAATTCCCCTCTGACCACTGCCTTCAGAGCTTCCCAGACCGTCGCTGCAGAGACCTTCCCCGTATCATTTGTTTCCAGGTAGTTCTGGATGGACTTGTTCACCTGCCCACAGACCACTTTGTCCGCTAACAACCCCACATCCAGCCTCCATAGCGGGCATTGTCCTCTCTCCAAACTAACCCGTAGAGCCACCCAATGTAGGGCATGATCCGACACTCCAATTGCTGAGTACTCAGTATCCACCACCCCTGGTACTAGAGCCCTGCTCAGAACAAAAAAGTCGATTCGAGAGTATACCTTGTGGACATGTGAGAATAAAGAAAACTCCCTCGCCCTTGGCCGTGCAAACCTCCATGGATCTACTCCCCCCATCTGTTCCATAAACCCTTTCAATTCCTTTGATGTAGCTGGCACCCTCCCTGTCCTGGATTTTGACCGGTCCAGTTCCAGATCAATGGCTGTGTTAAAATCTTCCCCCATGATCAAGTTATGTGAACGTCTAAGTCTGGGATCTTACCTAACACCCGCCTCATAAATTCCACATCGCCCCATTTCGGAGCATATACATTCACGAGTGCCACCCACACCCCGTCCAGCTTCCCACTCACCATTATGTACCTGCCCCCTGTGTCTGATAGGATTCTCCCGGCCTCGAATGCCACCCGTTTATTAATCAAAATCGCTACTCCCTGGTCTTTGAGAGTCCAGCCCTGAATGGAATACTTGGCCAACTCACCCCTTTCTGAATCTAGTCTGGTCTGTGACTTATGGGTGTGTCTCTTGTAACATCGCCACGTCCGCCTTCAGCCCCCTCAAATGCGCGAACACGCGAGCCCTCTTGACCGGCCCATTCAGCCCTCCAACGTTCCATGTAATCAGCCTGGTCGGGATATACTATGCCACACTGCATCTTGCTGATGTACAGTGCCTTCTTCACCTGGCTGATGACAGCCCACCTCCTCGCCAGCTCCACCGTAAAGTCCTAGTATATGCGTATACCAGCTCCAGCCCACTGCACCACCCGCTTCTGCTTTGCCTAGCACAGGATTTTCTTCTTCACACTATACCTACGGAAACACAGAGTTACTACTCTTGGCGGCTCACTCGCCTTTGATATTGTAGCCAGTTAAAATGGCAACTCCAGATTAGAATGACCAAACCACGATTTAAAATGGCAAACGGAAGAGGCTGATGGGAAAATCAGCCAACAGGACTCAAACAGGCAGCTGCAGGTAAAACTGTGTATTCGCCTCTGGGGAGGCCAGACAGAATCGATACCTGCAGCCATCAACATAACAACACACCAGCCATCTGAATATAAATTAGCAATCCCCAGGAACAATGTGCAACAAATTAGACACACAAAGCCAACCCAGACTTTTCGGCGCCAGCAGGAGCCTACACAAAGAGAGGTGAACGACCACCCCAAAACCACCCATCGATCAAGGAATCGCTCCAGCATTGGAGAATAACGAACCAAGTAATTGGGACGAAGTCCAATCACTTGGAACCAGGTACAGGGTCCGCCCCGAAAGGCAGGAAGCCCCTGGGGGCTATAAGAATAGAGTCCAAGTTCAAATCGACCCTTCTTCTCCTCTCCGCACCCTTCGAAACCCTTCTGCTGACCTTCTACAACAGCCACTAGAATCGTAAGTCTTACTCCAACGCTCGCTACGAGATAGGCGCTCCTGACTATCGACCTGTACCAGCTTTGAATCCCGCAGGCTCAGAACCCATACGAAAGGCCATTCATTTCCCTGACCTGGTGGGCCATTTCCAAAGTTAAGTATTGGCCTGTTAGTTGTAGGAAGTAGCTTAGAAGTAGAATTAATGTATAAGTATTGATTACTGTATAAAATAAATGTGCTTTGATTTAACTCTTACTAAGCGGTGTGTTGGATCATTGATGATTACTCGGACTTGAACCACGTGGCGGTATCAGAAAGATACCTGGCGACTCAAGAGCAAAGGTGATAGAACAAGAGCAATTAAACTAAGGCTAAAACGAGCAACAGTATAGGCCTCCACGATCAATGAGCTCGATTCAGTTTATATCGGGAGGGATCGTCCCCCTCCCCCAATAGCTTTGCCAACATCGTGGCAAAATACTCCGTCGGCCTCGGGCCTTCCACCCCTTTGGGCAGACCCACAATCCTCAGATTCTGTCGCCTGGACAGACCGGTTTTCCAGGTCTTCCATTTTGGTTCGCAGACCCTTGGTCTCAATCACCCTCCGCAACTCCTTTCCCATCGAGGCGAGTTGATCACTGTGCTACGATAATGCCTCTTCCACTTCCTTCAGTGTCTCACCTTGCTCCCGCACCTCCGCCGCTGCGCTTGATACCACCGCCCTCACCGGAGCAATCGCCTCCTCCACCAGCACTTTAAATACTTCCCCCATCTCCTTCTTCATCGCTTCCATGTGTTTTGTGAACTGTTTTTTAAGTTCCACAGCCATCACCTTGGTCATTTCTTCTGCTGTGAGCAATGCGGCCTTCCCTGGTGCTCCAGCCTCCGCTTTCCTTACAGTTCCTGCGCTGACTTTTTCACTACCCGGCAGACTTCCGTTAACCCCCTTTTTCACGGCCGTTTTTCTCCCTAACTTGGACATTTCTCCTCCCTGTGCCTTCTTACAGCCCTTTCAGCCTCCGTTGCCCCCGGGACAGGGCAATAAAACTCCAAAATTCCTATTCCCGAGCGGGGGCCCTCCAGTGTGCACCTGCCTCCCGCCCGCCGTCACCGGAAGTCTGCCATTGCAATACTCTCCCCAAGGATTCAGTGTCTTTAGTTCACATCCAGTCTTTTTCCCTGATGAAAGTCAATGCATTGTCTGGTGTTTTGAAGTAAAATTCCCGGTCCTCGTATGCGACCCACAGTCACGCTGGGTACAACATCCCGAACTTCACCCCCTTCTTAAAGAGGGATGATTTTGCCCGATTAAATCCCGCTCACCTCTTGGCCAAATCCGCTCCCAGATCTTGATAAATGAGCAGCTCGCTATTCTTCCACCTGATGCTCCGTTCTCTCTTGGCCCACCGCAGAACGTGTTCCCTGTCCAAAACCGGTGCATACGTACCACCATCGTCCTCGGCAGCTCATTCGCTCGGGGCTTCTTCGCGAGGGCTCTGTGCACTCTATCCACTTCCAGAGGCCGAGGGAACGCCTCAGCCCCCATCATCTTCTCCAGCATGTTCGTCACGTACGCCCTCGTATCCGATCCCTCACTGCCCTCGGGGAGGCCGACGATTCTTAGGTTCTGCCTCCTGGACCTGTTCTCCAGGTCCTCCAGCTTCTCCTGCATTCTTTTCTGGCGGTCATTCATCATCTGCACCTTGGTCTCCAGCACGGTTAGGTATTCCTCGTGCTCGGACACCTTTTTCTACACCTCCTGGATCGCACGTCCGTGGATTTCTTGATTCTGCACCACCTGATCAATCGAAGCCTTGATTGGGTCCAGCGTGTCCTTAAACTTGGCGAAGCAATCTTCAATAAACTTCACCAGCTGCTCCATCGACCACAGTGCCATCTCCCCGTGGCCCTGCTTCTCCGTCATGCTTTTCCGCGTTGCCAGTTCTGCTCACGTCTTTGTAGAACTTTGTCTTCTTACACGGCCACTTCTGGTCCAATTCTCCATACACTAGAGGGGGATTTCTCCTCACCATCTCATTCTCCACCGATTCATCCAATAAAATCCGGGAAAAACAAGAGAAAAAGGTGCAAAAGTCCGTCACAGGCGGGAGCTGTCAAATGTGTGACATACTCCTCCATGGCCGCCACCGGAAGTCCCAGTCTGGCAGAGTTTATATTCAGTCTTCCTGAAGATGAGTGAAATTGCATGGTGTGCTGCAATATATTGGCATGAATCAGTGTACACTTCTTTATTCATCATCCCTCCCCAACTCACACTACCGTGAGGCACCTAATGAAGGTGCACTCCAGTTAAGGGATGTAGGGTCCATTTCAGAAGGAGCGGCCAGAAAGGCTGAACCCAAGGGAAATGTTCTGCATGAGAAACCCAAAGCCTAAGTGCCCCCTTTCCTCCCCACATTCGAACCCCACAAGGGCTCAGGAATTCCACAGACCCTTTAAGAGGAGATAGAAATGCAGCAGACGGAAACCTCTGTTTGTTGCTCGGGAGTTGCCAGGCAACCAGTGCCTTCATCCCCCCACCCCCCAAACAAATAATAGAAGGAAGAACAGTCAGGGCAGGTGACTGGCCTCTTTAGTGGCACAATGGGGAAAACTGCCAGGATCAACAACAGATTTAATTTATATAGCACCTTTGATGTCGTTAAACCACCCAAGGTTCTTCACAGGAACATTATCAAAGCAAAATTTGACGCCGAGCCACATAAAGAGATATTAGGTCAGATGATCTAAAGCTAGGTCAAGAGGTTTTAAGAACCGTCTAAAACGAGGGATGAGATATGTAGAGAGGTGCAGGGGTTTAGGGAGAGAATTCCAGAACTTGGGAGCAAGGCAACTGAAGGCACCGCTACCAATGTCGTAGAATCCACAAGATACTTACAGTGCAGAAGGAAACCAGTTGACCCACCGAGTCTGCACCGAACCTCTGAAAGAGCACCCTACCTGGGCCCAATCACCAGTCCTATCACTGTAACTCCATCTAACCTGCACACTAAGGAGCAAATTTAGCATGACCAATCCACCTAACCCGAGGGCAGCACGGTGGCCTAGTGGTTAGCACAGCTGCCTCACATCGCTGAGGTCCCAGGTTTGATCCCGGCTTTGGGTCACTGCCCATGTGAAGTTTGCACATTCTCCCCGTGTCTGCGTGGGTTTCGCCCCCACAACCCAAATATGTGCAGGCTAGGTGGATTGGCCACGCTAATTTGCCCCTTAATTGGAAAAAATAATTGGGTAATCTAAATTTAATTTAAAAAAAAAATTTTAACAATAAAAATCCACCTAACCTGCACATCTCTGGACTGTGGCAGGAAACCGGAGCACCCGGAGGAAACCCAGTACGGTAGCACAGTGGTTAGTATTGTTGCTTCACAGCCCAGGTTCGATTCCCGGCTTGGTTCACTGTCTGTGCGTAGTCTGCACGTTCTCCCAGTGTCTGCGTGGGTTTCCTCCGGGTGCTCTGGTTTCCTCCCACAAGTTCCGAAAGCCTTGCTGTTAGGTAATTTGGACATTCTGAAATTCTCCCTTAGTGTACCCCAACAGGCACCGGAGTGTGGCGACTTGGGGATGTTCACAGAAACTTCATTGCAGTGTTAATATAAGCCTACTTGTGACAATAAAGATTATGAAAAAAAAACATTTATTAAAAAAAAAATCCACGCAGACTCGGGGAGAACGTGCAAACTCCACACAGACAGTGATCCAAGGTCGGAATCAAACCTGAGTCCCTGGCGCTGTGAGGCAGCAGTGCTAACCACTGCGTCACCTTGCCATTAATATCAGGAAGGCGAAAGAGGCCGGAATATGGGAGCACAGTGGCCTCCGAAGAGTTGTGGGGTCGAAGGTGATTACAGAGAGAAGGAGGGGTGAATGATACCTGGCTGCTTGAACAAGGGGGATTCCTGGGCCTTCGTGAGGGCAAGGGATGGCAGCAAATTATGTGAATGCCTTCCCAAATTCTGTCTCCCCCTGATCTTTATGATGCCAGAACTCGTCAGCACAGGGTGAAGTTGAGGCGAATTCGTACAGGTGGATTTAAACACGAAGTTGCTAAGCGTATGAGTGAGAAGGGAACAGAGGATTACATTGCCTTAGAGTTATGATGAGGAAGAGTGGGAAGAGGTTTGGGTCAGGCACAAATGCGACCAGGTTGGGTTTAATGACATGTTCCTGAGCTGTCTACGCAATTCCATGAATTACAACTGAAAGAGGGACAGAATCTCTCAGCTCACGGCCGGTGTTTAACATCGGTAAGATGAATTTCCTTTCTTGAACTATGAGACAAGTGTAACTCTGGTTAAGAAATGACGACAAAGAGTTTAATTTGATGTAAAACGGGACAAGTTTTTAAAGCAGAAAACAGTAAACTTTCACGACAATCTTTTTTTTCTCTCTGGAGAGTAGAAAGGCTTCTGTGACAAAGAAGCACTCCCTCGATGCTGCACTAGAAGTCCTGAATCTTGTGACTGCCTGGGGGACCTGTCATAGGTTTTCTAAGGTTTGCACGGAACAGTAGGACGGGAATCGGAGGGCCGGTGCTGTCCTTGGTGCAGGATGTCCCTGTTTGTCATGTGTCCAGGGACGCTCTGCGGAATTTGCACAATGTTGTCATCAGCAGAAAGGGAAGTCTTTGGTGATGTGCACAATACTGCCTGTGGTGTTGTCTTGGTAACGTTTTCAGAAGCCTCCTCAGATGCACTATCTCAGTGCTCGCCGACCGTTGATACCCATTGCAGTAAGTATTGGCAGACTACACAACTGTGGAATGCATCGCAGTTGAGCTCACCCCTGCATTCAACCCTGTCGAAGTGTGAATGGGATGGGGCAATACAGTGATCTCCTCCGCAGCCAGTTGGGCTGGCTGATTTACCCTACCATGTCTAACCCAGGGCCTTCCCCAGCACCTCTGATCACCTCCCTGGTCAGGATCAGCCAACTCAGCACTAACCAGTGGCCAGAGATTTAATTTATTTATTTTGTTGCCTTTCAAGCTTTCAGGACAAGCGGAACCTAAACTTTCAACAATTGAGCATGTTGGAAAGTGTTGAATTGGAATCCCGCAGCCCTGAGCTAATGTTACTGGTCAAGGGAAACAGGAAGGAGAACAGCTAAAGACCTGGCTCCCGGGGCGAAATTCAGACGAAAACCCCAATCAGGAGAACTGTTGCCATTTACTGGTTGAAAGCCCTTTCTGGTCAATCCCCACAATTGCCAGTGTGAGGTGGATACAGCGTTTAATACAGGAACATAGAGGGTCTCGTTAATTAGCTCGCTAATTATCATGGTGTGTGTGGTTTTGTATAACCACCGCGAGTTAATTGCCTTTCACCGACATGGGAACATCGATCTCAAAGGAGCTCTTTGTCGCTCTTCAAGCCTGCTAAGTACCATTGCTTGCTGCAAACAGCAGGGGGGCCTAGGGCCAGCAGATTAGCTCCTTCAGTGACGTCAGGCTCTGAACTGGAGACAAACAGCCCCAGCGTCCCCTAACGGCCAAGCTGGTGACTAAACCCAACTTTGATTGAGGTGTTCATAATCACTAGGGGTCTGGACAGAGGTGACAGGGAGAAAGTGTTCCTACTGGTGGACGGGTCAAGAATCAGAGGGCACCGGTTTAATCTGATTGATAAAAGACACAGCGGCCTGACAAAAAACGTTTTCAGCACAGCGAGTGGTTAGGATCTGGAATGCACTGCTCGAGTGTGTGGTGGAGGCAGCTTCAAAAGGGAATTGGATCATTATCTGAAGAGAAAACAATTTGCAGGATGACAGGGAAAAGGCAGGGGAGTGGGACTAGGATCCTTTGGAGAGCCGACAAAGAAACGACAATCCAAATGGCTCCTTCTGTGTTATAGCCATTCTATGATTCTATGGATCCTTCAAAGTTCCATCGGATCCCTTCAGTGCAGAGGGAGGCTATTTGGCCAAACCGAGTCTGCACCGACCCTCTTAAAGATCACCCTACCTAGGCCCACTCCCCCGCAACCCCACCCAACCCTTTCAGACAAAACATTAAACCGGGGCACTGGGGGAGAACTCAAACTGAGCGTTGGTGAGCAGGCTATTGCAGGCTCACCAGACTTGTTCCCGGGATGGCGGGGCATCGAGGCCTGTATTCTCTCGAGTTTTGAAGAATGGGAGGTGATTTCATTGAAACCTACAAAATAGGCTGGATGCAGGGGCCACATTTTTAAAATAAAGGGAATGCCACTAAGGACCGAGATGAAGAGAAATTTCTTTACAACAGAGGGTTGTGAATTTTTGGAATTCGCTACCTCAGAGAGTTGTGGAAGCACATGTGTAGAATCCGCCAAAGTGGCACGCATGAACCAGCAGGTAGAAAACAACAACTAGGTTCATTCGGTGTACAATAAGTCTCTACTTCTCAAAGGGTCTCCCCCCTCAACCTGCATCCAGGTTGGGGTTTATATACAAGTGAGGGTTCCCCCAGTTAAGGGGAAGCTCCGCTCCCAGAACCGGGGAAGTACATAGTCCGTGGAGGTCTCGGGGAATTGGAATGTCCTTGTACTGTGACCTCTGTACGAGTTAAAACCCTTGGCGGATTTCTCTGTCCCGCCGTACGCTGTCAGGATTCTCCGTTTCACCGGCTGGTCAATGGGGTTTCCCATTGTGGAGCAGGCCCACGCCGTGGGGAAACCCCCGGGCTAGGCAAAGCGGAAAATCCCTACGCCGGAGAATTCAGCCCCATATGTTTTCAAGTTAGAGATTGATAGTGTTCTGATTAGCAATAACGTAAAGGATTGTGGAAATAATGTGGGTAAAAGGCATTGAAGTGTTTGAACAGCCATGACCATATTGAATGGCAGGGCAGGCTCAGCGGACTGAATGGCGTACTCCAACCCCACGGCCCATCCCTGGTCACACCCCGCTATTCCCCCTAGCCCCGGCACTCGCACCCCCCCCCCCACCCCCCCCCCCATGGCAGCCCTGCCAACAGCAGGACCGGCAGCCCATGGCTGCGCCTTTGGGAATATGTCCTACCTCCGTTCATCGCTCAGCAGCCACGATGTCTGTTTCCTGATTTCAAATACCACAAGTGAATCTCGCCGCCGGTAATTCCACCTGGCAGAGACGGAACATCGCGGGATGCCGGAGATTACTGGGGCTGGCTCGTTAGTGATATGCCAAGGCCGTTTACTGTAGCAGCGTTGAATGCATTCACACCACTGTCAAGGCACTGGAGCATGGCATGGCATTCCATTGGGCGCCAGCCTCGATTTGTCGTCTGCGCACGGTTCTCCGCCTGACAATCCTTCGCGATTCCGGCGTCACTGGATGGAGAATTTGATAGGGAGTGGGGGTCAGTGGAGTCTGAGACACTGGTGTTCTGGCACCTCCCTTGTGGGGGTCACCGCCACGAGATCCATCACCTCTGCAATCCTCGGGGTGCCCAATAGCTTCTGGGCAACTCCTTGGGACAGGGATGTGGTTGGAAAGACCTTTGGGGGCTTCCCCGCCACCTGTTGCTGCCAGTCCTGGAGGCCCGCTGTTGTCTCAACCAGAGTCTCGATGCTCGCGGCCATGGAGCACAGAGACAGTGCCCTGTCCATCTGTAACTGGCGTAGGTCAGCCGGCGTCCAGGCAATGCCATCGCCGCCATGACCTGTTGTGAATGGGCCAACATCTGGAGCGCCGCTGGAATGACCAGGTGGTCCTGATGCATAACTGCCTGTGACAGGGCCACCCTGTCATGTGCCTTGGGCACCGCCTGCATGAGGCGATGGCAAAAATGGAGGCGACTGGAGGCCCAAGAATCGAAAACGAGAGACCTGAGAAAGCCGCCACAGACCAAGGGGACTGGATCGCAGCATTGGAGACCCAAGTGGCGAGCCTGACCAAGATCCAGGAGGGCCTAAGGAAGAAAATCGACGATCAAGAGACAGGTTTTCGCCACCAGAACTTAAGAATCGTGGGTCTGCCGGAAGGGATGGAGGGGAGAAGCCCTACAGAATACGTCTTGGACTTGTTCGGGAAACTGGGCGGCAAAGATGGTTTTGCCAAACTCCCAGAGGTTGAGCGCACCCACAGGTTGCTTCGACAGCGTTCCCGAGCTGGCGAACCACCACAGGTGATGATTGTGAAGTTCAACAAATAGCAACACAAGGAGCAGATCATGAAATGGGCGAAAGGTGCGAAAGGGTGCAAGTGGAAGGGGCATCCCACTCGCTTGTACCAAGACATTGGGGCAGACCTGTGAGATCAGGGGTAAGGAAAGGGGGGTAGAGCCGAGGGGGCGGACTATGAGAGGGAAACATTTTAAAAAATAAATTTAGAGTACCCAATTCATTTTTTCCAATTAAGGGACAATTTAGAGTTGCCAATCCACCTACCCTGCACATCTTTGGGTTGTGGGAGCGATACCCACGCAAACACAGGGCGAATCTGCAAACTCTACACGGACAGTGACCCAGAGCCGGGATCGAATCTGGGACCTCGGCGCCGTGTGGCAGCAATGCTAACCACTGTGCCACCGTGCTGCCCATGAGAGGGAAACATAAGGACAGGGTGGGAGAAGGGGAGCAATGAGGGATGGGGGGGGTAGAGTGCTGGTTGCTACGGCTACACGTGCAGAGGGCGAGAAAGGGGAAGCTGTTGGTGGCCATTTTGAATGGTCCAAGAACGAGGGCAGGCCTGATCAGACAAGGCCGGGCCCACAATGTGAGTGTGGTTAACCCCACACCCGCCCCCACCGCCTCCCATTTACATAGTTACATGGAACATGAGGGGCCTCAACGGGCCGGTGAATAGGTCCAGAGTCCTCGCCCATCTAAAGAGTCTAAGGGTGGATGTAGCCTTCCTACAGGCAACACACCTGAGAGAGAGGGACCGACAGCGAATAAAGAAGGGCTGGGTGAGGCAAACGTTTCATTCGTGTTTCTATACAAGGAAGAGAGAGTGGCCATATTAGTTAGCGGGACAATTTCATTTATGGCTACGAGCACAGGGATGGACCCAGGAGGGCCGTACGTAACGGTCAGCGGGACCTTGGAAGGGGCTCCAGTAGTTTTGGTAAATATATACACCCCAAACTGGGACAATGCAGAGTTTGTGAAGAAAATGATGGCTGAAATCCAGGACTTGGACACCCACCGACTAATCATGGAGGGCGGCTTTAACTGTGTACAGGACCTGGCATTGGACAGACCCAACCCCAGGACAGGTAACGTGAAGGGCATGGCACACAAACTGAACACCTTCATGGAGCGGATGGGGGGGGGGGGGGGGGGGGGGGGGGGGGGGGGGGGGAATAGACCCATGGAGGTTCCACCACTCGAAAGAAAAATATTCACCTCCTCCCACGTGCATAAGGCCAACTCACGGATAGACCTCTTTGTGGTAGGGAAAAGGATGTTTCCAGAGGTAACAAAGGCGATTGTAATCTCCGACCATGTGTCACATTACATCGACGTATGGTTGGAGCAGGGACCAACACCCTCCATAGAGGCTGAATGCAGCTCTCCTCGCCAATAAGGAATTCAATACTAAAATATCCCAAGCCATCAACGATTATGTATCGTGCTACCAGAATGGAGAGGTCTCACCCTCCATGTTCTGGGAGGCACTGAAGGCCGTGAGCAGGAGGGAAATTATAGTCTATAGGGCCCGTATGGACAGGACGGAAAGAGATACCAAACAGTGGCTGATTGACTCCATACTGGAAGTGGATCGGCAGAACTCCACGGCCCCAACCGGGGGACTGCTGGCGGACAGGAAAAAGCTGCAGATGGAATTTAACCTGCTCTCCACATGGAGGGCAGTCCACCAACTCCGGCAGGCACAGGGTGGGCGGCTTTTACGAACATGGAGACAAGGTCAGCTGTATGCTGATGCACCAGCTAAGAAAACAGGCTGCCAAGAGAGAGCTAGCTCAGATCATGGACAGTAACGGTAGGATAGTAGCGGACCCAAACAAAGGTCAATAAGGTCTTTACAAACTTTTACCGAGGACTATGCACCTCCCAGACCCCGCAGGGGGCCTCGGGGATGGAATAGTTCCTCGACAAGCTGGACATACCATGGTGGGGGAGGACAAAAAAAATGGGAGCTGGAAGCACCGCTATGGGCAAAATTGTGGAGAGCATCAATTCCATGCAATCAGGGAAAGCACCAGTATCGGACAGATTCCTGGTAGACTTTTACAAAAAACTCTCAGCTGTGTGGGAGATATTCAATGACTCACTGTCTAAGGGGGCCCTGCCGCCCATGCTGGCACAGGCCTCGATCTCACTGACCCCAAAGAAAGACAAGGGCCTGACAGAGTGTAGATCATACAAACCCATTTCTTTCCTAGCGAAAATCCTAGCGAAAGCTCTGGTGAGACGACTGGAGAGCTGCCTGCCAGATGTGATCGCAGAAGATCAGACCGGGTTTGTTAAAGGAACACAACTAACAGCCAACATCAGACGCCTGCTGAACGCAATAACGACCCCATCCAGAGAGAAGACACTGGCGGGGATCATCACCCTGGACGCTGACAAAGTCTTTGATCAAGTAGAATGGAGGTACCTCATGGAGGTGTTTGAACGGTTTGGGTTCGGAGCAGGATTCACCACGCAGGTCAAGCTCCTGTACAGCGCTCCTATGGTGAGCATATGGACGAAAGCCACCAGCTCCATATACTTTCAGCTGCACAGGGGATTGAGGCAATGTTGCCCATTATCCCCGCTCCTATTCGCACTAGCAATCGAACCGCTGGCCATCGCCCTCAGATCCGCGGTTGGTGGACGGGCATCCAAAGAGGGGTGAGAGAGAATAGACTTTCACTCTCGGCAGATGACCTGCTCCTCTATGTGTTTGCCCCCCAGCCAGTACAGGACAGATAACTGGACTCCTCAGGGAAGTCCGCCTTCACAGGTTACAAACTCAACCTGGGAAAGAGCAAAACCTTTCCGGTAAACCCCCGAGAGGGAGGAGCCGAGCTGGAGGGACTACCGTTTAATGTGACCCAAACCAAGTTCACGTACCCGGGGATCCAGTGGCCCACATCTGGAGGAGGCTCCACAAATGAAGCCTCTTCAGCCTGTGTGGAGGGGATGAAGAGGGACCTGCAAAGATGGGGCTCACTCCTTCTTTCGCTAGCTGGAAGGGTACAGACGATCAAACTGAATGTGTTGCCCATCATCGCATCGGTGGCCCCCCCCCAGGGTGGGACAGCCCGCCCTCTCCCCCCCACAGGCCGCCATCCAACCCTTCAACGCCGTGGTCCCGCCGGCTCAGAGCAGGTTAGAACGACACCGGCGGGACTCGTTTTTTTTCTTACGGCCACTCAGCCCATCCGGGCCGGAGAATCGCGGGGGGGGGGCACGTAGAGCGGCCTGTGACCGGCGCCACGCAAACCACGCCTGCACCACTGGCGCCGATTCCAGAGAATCGCGTGCCGCCTTCGGGGCGGCGTGGCCCAGTCGCAGGAATTCTCCAGCCCAGCCCAGGGCTGGGAGAATCCCGCCCTCTATGTCTGAAACGCAGCTATTTTTTCTTTTCTTGTTTATTCTGTAACTATTACTTGAAATACCAAGAAAAATATTTTCAAACAAAAAAGAGCACTCCATACATAGGAATTGTATACAGAACACCATTCACAGGCACAGTATCAAATATTCCATACACAATGTTGGTATAGAATTCTGCATACACAGGGACTGTAAATAATTCTCTATAAAACATGGACTGTATAGAACACGCCATACACATGGACTGTATAGAATACTCCATACACAGAGACAGTATAGAAAAATCCATACACAGGGACAGTATAGATTACACCATACACAGACAGTATAGAATATTCCATACACAGGGACTGTATAGAATACTCGATACACAGAGACAGTATAGAATACTCTTCATAGGGACTGTAGAGAATACTCCATATGTAGGAAGTGTATAGAACATTCATATTCAGAGACTGTATAGAATACTACATACACAGGCGCTGTATAGAATATTCCATACACAGGGACTATCTAGAATATGCCATACATAGAGGCTATATGGAATACACAGGCATTGTATAGAATACATTGGGACTCTATATAACAATTGATACACGGTGACTGTATAGAATACTCCATATATATGGACTGTATAGGACACTCCATACAGAGTGACCATACAGAAGAATCCGTACACACATTGTATCGAAGACTCCAAACACAAGGACTGTGTGGATCACTCCATAAACATAGGAATTAGGAGCAGAAGTCGGCAATTCAGCCCTTCGAGCCTGCTCCGCCATTCAATCAGATGATGGCTGATCTCTTCCTGGTCTCAAAGCCACCTCCCTACCTGTTCCCCATATCCCCTCAACCTGTTATCAGAAATATATCTGTGAGACTTCCGGGTGCGGCGATGACCAGCTGAGTCACACGTTTCGGCAGCTCCCTGTGAAACAGACTTTTGGGCTCTTGATAGGAGCCCCAACGGCAATTTTGACGGCTAAAAACACTGTGCGGTAAACCAGAAGGGAATCCCCCCCCGGATACGGATGAAAAAAGGAGGAGAAAGTGGCCGGATTGCAGTGGATCCTTTAGAACAGCGGCAAGGAAGGCAAGCAAAAACCAAGATGGCGTCAGAAGGTGGCAGTTTAACATGGGGCCCTGAACAACAAGAGTTCTTGAAATGCTGTGTGGAAGAGCTCAAAAAGGAAATGAAGAAAGAGCTGTTGGCCCCGATACTACAGGCGATCGAAGGGCTAAAGGAGAAACAAAAGACCCAGGAGCGGGAGCTTCGGGTCGTGAAGGCAAAGGCAGCCGAGAATGAGGACGACATACAGGGCCTGGTGGTGAAGACGGAGACGCATGAGGCACATCAGAAACGATGTGTGGAAAGGTTGGAGGCACTGGAGAACAACGCAAGGAGGAACAACCTGAGGATTCTTGGTCTTCCTGAAGGTGCGGAGGGAGCGGACGTAGGGGCATATGTGAGCACGATGCTGCACTCGTTAATGGGAACGGAGGCCCCGGCGGGTCCGTTGGAGGTGGAGGGAGCATACCGAGTGATGGCGCGAGGACCGAGAGCAGGAGAAATTCCCAGAGCCATAGTGGTGAGATTCCTCCGTTTTAAGGGTAGAGAAATGGTCCTTAGATGGGCAAAGAAAACTCGGAGCAGTAAATGGGAGAACGCGGTGATCCGCGTTTATCAAGACTGGAGTGCGGAGGTGGCGAGAAGGAGGGCGAGCTTTAATCGGGCCAAGGCGGTGCTTCATAAAAAGAAGATAAAATTTGTAATGCTGCAACCGGCAAGACTGTGGGTCACATATCGAGGGAGGCACCACTACTTTGAGACGGCGGATGAAGCGTGGACTTTTATTGTGGAAGAAAAACTGGAATGAGCGGGTTATTAAAAAGAACATTTGAACAAAGTGGTGGGGCGAATGTGGGGGGCGAAGAGGGGGGTTAAAAAGGGGGGAAAGAGGGGTTTTATGTACTAATCCTGCGATGTGGTAACTTTTCTCTCTTCCACAGGTGGTGATGGGGGGAGGAGGGGAGGTGGAGGAGATGGGGCGTTGGCCATTGGGGGCGGGGCCAAGGGAGACGCGCGGGCTTGGTTCCCGCGCTATGATAATCATGGCGGGAATAGAGAAGCAGGAAGGAGGGGGCGTCGCACGGTGCGAGCCGAGGTCACGGGGGGAAGCCGAGGTTGGCCAGAGTTTGCTGACTTCTGGGAGCAACATGGGGGGAGTAATTACGCTAGCAGGGGAGGTGGGAGGGGGGAATTACTGGGTTGCTGCTGCTGGGGAGAGGGGGGAGCTGGTATGGGAGGGGAGGGCACCGCCTGGGGGAGATACAGCTGCGTGGGAACCGGGTGAGGAGCTGGAAAAAGGGGATGGCTAATCGACAAAGGGGGGGGGGGGGGGGGGTAGGAAGCCCCCCAACCCGGCTGATCACGTGGAACGTGAGAGGGCTGAACGGGCCGATAAAGAGGGCACGGGTACTCGCACACCTTAAGAAACTTAAGACAGATGTGGTTATGTTACAGGAAACGCACCTGAAACTGATAGACCAGGTTAGGCTATGCAAAGGATGGGTGGGGCAGGTGTTCCATTCGGGGCTAGATGCGAAAAACAGGGGGGTGGCTATATTAGTGGGGAAGCGGGTAATGTTCGAGGCAAAGACTATAGTGGCGGATAACGGGGGCAGATACGTGATGGTGAGTGGCAAACTACAGGGGGAGACGGTGGTTTTGGTAAACGTATATGCCCCGAACTGGGATGATGCCAATTTTATGAGGCGGATGCTAGGACGCATTCCGGACCTAGAGATGGGAAAGCTGATAATGGGGGGAGATTTTAATACGGTGTTGGAACCAGGGCTGGATAGGTCGAAGTCCAGGACTGGAAGGAGGCCGGCAGCAGCCAAGGTACTTAAAGATTTTATGGAGCGAATAGACTTTTTTGTGCTGGGAAGGGCGTTGATCCCGAAGGTGAGGGGAACGGAGTATACGGCTATAGCCATTTCGGATCACGCTCCACACTGGGTAGACTTGGAGATAGGGGAGGAAACAGGAGGGCGCCCACCTTGGAGAATGGACATGGGACTAATGGCAGATCAGGGGGTGTGTCTAAGGGTGAGGGGGTGCATTGAAAAGTACCTGGAACTCAATGATAATGGGGAGGTCCAGGTGGGAGTGGTCTGGGAGGCGTTGAAGGCGGTGGTTAGAGGGGAGCTGATATCAATAAGGGCACATAAAGGGAAGCAGGAGAGTAAGGAACGGGAGCGGTTGCTGCAAGAACTTTTGAGGGTGGACAGACAATATGCGGAAGCACCGGAGGAGGGACTGTACAGGGAAAGGCAAAGGCTACATGTAGAATTTGACTTGCTGACTACGGGGACTGCAGAGGCACAATGGAGGAAGGCACAGGGTGTACAGTACGAATATGGGGAGAAGGCGAGCAGGTTGCTGGCACACCAATTGAGGAAAAGGGGAGCAGCGAGGGAAATAGGGGGAGTGAGGGATGAGGAAGGAGAGATGGAGCGGGGAGCGGAGAGAGTGAATGGAGTGTTCAAGACATTTTATAAAAAATTATATGAAGCTCAACCCCCGGATGGGAGGGAGAGAATGATGGGCTTCTTGGATCGGCTGGAATTTCCCAAGGTGGAAGAGCAGGAAAGGGTGGGACTGGGAGCACAGATCGAGGTAGAAGAAGTGGTGAAAGGAATTAGGAGCATGCAGGCGGGAAAGGCCCCGGGACCGGATGGATTCCCAGTCGAATTCTATAGAAAATATGTGGACTTGCTCGCCCCGGTATTGACGAGGACCTTTAATGAGGCAAAGGAAAGGGGACAACTGCCCCCGACTATGTCTGAAGCAACGATATCGCTTCTCTTAAAGAAGGAAAAGGACCCGCTACAATGCGGGTCCTATAGACCTATTTCCCTCCTAAATGTAGATGCCAAGATCCTGGCCAAGGTAATGGCAATGAGAATGGAGGAATGTGTCCCGGGGGTGGTCCATGAGGACCAAACTGGGTTTGTGAAGGGGAGACAGCTGAACACGAATATACGGAGGCTGTTAGGGGTAATGATGATGGCCCCACCAGAGGGGGAAACGGAGATAGTAGTGGCGATGGATGCCGAGAAAGCATTTGATAGAGTGGAGTGGGATTATTTGTGGGAGGTGTTGAGGAGATTTGGTTTTGGAGAGGGGTATGTTAGATGGGTGCAGCTGTTGTATAGGGCCCCGATGGCGAGCGTGGTCACGAATGGACGGGGATCTGCATATTTTCGGCTCCATAGAGGGACAAGGCAGGGATGCCCTCTGTCCCCATTATTGTTTGCACTGGCGATTGAGCCCCTGGCGATAGCGTTGAGGGGTTCCAAGAAGTGGAGGGGAGTACTTAGAGGAGGAGAAGAGCACCGGGTATCTTTGTATGCGGACGATTTGCTACTATACGTGGCAGACCCGGCGGAGGGGATGCCAGAAATAATGCGGATACTTGGGGAGTTTGGGGATTTTTCAGGGTATAAATTGAACATGGGGAAAAGTGAGTTGTTTGTGGTGCATCCAGGGGAGCAGAGTAGAGAAATAGAGGACCGACCGTTGAGGAAGGTAACAAGGGACTTTCGTTACCTGGGGATCCAGATAGCCAAGAATTGGGGCACATTGCATAGGTTAAATTTAACGCGGTTGGTGGAACAAATGGAGGAGGATTTCAAGAGATGGGATATGGTATCCCTGTCACTGGCAGGGAGGGTGCAGGCGGTTAAGATGGTGGTCCTCCCGAGATTCTTCTTTGTGTTTCAGTGCATCCCGGTGGTGATCACGAAGGCTTTTTTAAAAAGGATTGAAAAGAGCATCATGGGTTTTGTGTGGGCCGGGAAGACCCCGAGAGTGAGGAAGGGATTCTTACAGCGTAGCAGGGATAGGGGGGGGCTGGCACTACCGAGCCTAAGTATTATTAGGCCGCTAATATTTCAATGGTAAGTAAGTGGATGGGAGAGGAGGAGGGAGCGGCGTGGAAGAGATTAGAGAGGGCGTCCTGTAGGGGGACTAGCCTACAGGCTATGGTGACAGCCCCATTGCCGTTCTCACCGAGGAACTACACCACAAGCCCGGTGGTGGTGGCTACACTGAAGATTTGGGGACAGTGGAGACGGCATAGGGGAAAGACTAGAGCCTTGGGGGGGGTCCCCGATAAGAAACAACCATAGGTTTGCCCCGGGGGGAATGGATGGGGGATATGGAATGTGGCAAAGAGCAGGAATAACGCAACCACAAGATCTGTTTGTGGATGGGAAGTTCGCGAGTCTGGGAGCGCTGACCGAGAAATATGGGTTGCCCCAAGGGAATGCATTCAGATGTATGCAACTGAGGGCTTTTGCGAGGCAACAGGTGAGGGAATTCCCGCAGCTCCCGACACAAGAGGTGCAGGACAGAGTGATCTCAAATTCATGGGTGGGGAATGGTAAGGTGTCAGATATATATAGGGAAATGAGGGACGAAGGGGAGACTATGGTAGATGAACTAAAAGGGAAATGGGAAGAAGAGCTGGGGAAGGAGATCGAGGAGGGGCTGTGGGCAGATGCCCTAAGCAGGGTAAACTCGTCGTCCTCGTGTGCCAGGCTAAGCCTGATTCAGTTTAAGGTATTACACAGGGCGCATATGACTGGAGCACGGCTCAGTAAATTTTTTGGGGTGGAGGATAGGTGTGCGAGGTGCTCGAGAAGCCCAGCGAATCATACCCATATGTTTTGGTCATGCCCGGCACTACAGGGGTTTTGGATGGGGGTGACAAAGGTGCTTTCAAAAGTAGTGGGGGTCCGGGTCGAACCAAGCTGGGGGTTGGCTATATTTGGGGTTGCACAAGAGCCGGGAGTGTAGGAGGCGAGAGAGGCCGATGTTTTGGCCTTTGCGTCCCTAGTAGCCCGCCGCAGGATATTGTTAATGTGGAAAGAAGCCAAGCTCCCGGGGGTGGAGACCTGGATAAATGACATGGCAGGGTTTATAAAGCTAGAGCGGATTAAGTTCGTTCTAAGGGGGTCGGCTCAAGGGTTCACCAGGCGGTGGCAACCGTTCGTCGAATACCTCGCAGAAAGATAGATGGAATGGAAAAAAGAAGGCAGCAGCAGCAGCCCAGGATCGGGGGGGGGGGGGGGGGGGGGGGGGGGGGGGGGGGTGGAGAGGAGGAACCAGAAGGGCTCTCAGGGTTGTTAACATATACTGTATAATATGTATAGGTCGTTGCGACAGATAATTATATATTGGACTGTTAAATTATATTTTTGGAGAGTGTTACTTGTGATAAGGCAGTTGCCAATTAGGGTTAGTTTTCATTTTTGTTATTTATTATTTATTCATTTTTTGTTTATAAAATAGGTCATTGTTATTTGTGTTGTTATAATATTGTGTAAAGGATGCACAATGTACTGTGTTGGTTGACCAAAATTTTTCAATCAAATATTTATTAAAAAAAAAGAAATATATCTGTCTCCTTCTTGAAACCATTTAATGACTCAGACCCCACCGCACTATGGGGCAGCGAGTCCCACAAATTCACCACCCTCTGCGAGAAGTCGTGCCTCCCCATCTCAGTTTTAAATCTTCCATCTCTCAAGCTATATCTGCGATCTCTCGTTCTAGATTGTTACAAAAGGGGGAACATTTGTCCATGTTGATCTTATCAATCCCTTTTAGTGTTTTATATACCTCGATCTCGATCAGATTCCCTCTCATCCTTCTGAACTCCAGCGAGTGTTCAATCTCTCCTCATACATCAGCCCTTTCACCCCAGAATCACTCTGGTGAACCTCCTCTGAGCTGCCTCCAATGCCACCACATCCTTCCTCAAATAAGGAGACCAAAACTGGACACAATACTCCAGATGTGGCCTCACCAACACCCTGTACAATTGCAACAACACTTATCTACTTTTATACTCCAGACTTTTTTCAATAAACGCTAACATTCCTTATTACATGCTATACCTGTATACAGACTTTCTGCGATTCATGAACAAAGACACCCAGGTCCCTCTGCCCAGACACATTTTGAATCTGCTTTCCATTTAGATAATAATTTGCATTTCTATTTTTTCAGCCAAAATGGATAACCTCACACTTATCTACATCAAACTCCATCTACCACATTTTGGATCAATCTCCTAACCGAACTATATCCGTCTGTAAAATCTTTATCTCCTCTTCACTGCCTGTTTTCCCACCTATTTTAGTATCATCTGCAAATTTTGCAATGTTACACTCTGTCCCTGCTTGCAGTACATTTATATAGATTGTAAACAGTTGAGGTTCGAGGGCTGACCCCTATGGCATCCCGTTAGTTACAGTTCACCAGCCAGAGAAGGACCCATTTAATGGATTAAACCACATTTGACAGATAACACTTTAGACAATGAATCAGTGTTGCCATGATTACGCGGTGTGTGTACAACTCTGAATTTTCCCCAATAACTTTACAGGCACCAAGAGTGGTGAGAACATCACTCACATAAACATCACAGCATGGACACAAGGAAACGTCACCACTGTCTATGATCACGTGGTCATATCGCTGCTTTTATAATGTCACGGTCCAATCACACATTCCAATCGCTGTTTGTATAATCTCACGGTCCAATCACTGTACCTGAAATCTCAGTCCAATCAATGGTCATGTAATCACACGGTCATTCACAGTTTCTACAATCACATGATCCAATCTCAGTTTGTATAATCACACGATCCAATCTCTGTTTGTATAATCACACGGTCCAATCCCTGTTTGTATAATCACTCGGTCCAATCTTGGTTTGTATAATCACATGGTCCAATCCCTGTTTGTATAATCACATGATCCAATCTCTGTTTGTATAATCACACGGTCCAATCCCTGTTTGTATAATCACACGGTCCAATCTCTGTTTGTATAATCACTCGGTCCAATCTCTGTTTGTATAATCACACGGTCCAATCACTGTTTGTATAATCACACGGTCCAATCACTGTTTGTATAATCACACGGTCCAATCTCTGTTTGTATAATCACTCGGTCCAATCTCGGTTTGTATAATTACACGGTCCAATCACTGTTTGTATAATCACACGGTCCAATCTCTGTTTGTATAATCACTCGGTCCAATCTCGGTTTGTATAATTACACGGTCCAATCACTGTTTGTATAATCACGGTCCAATCACTGTTTGTATAATTACACGGTCCAATCACTGTTTGTATAATCACACGGTCCAATCACTGTTTGTATAATCACACGGTCCAATCTCTGTTTGTATAATTACACGGTCCAATCACTGTTTGTATAATCACTCGGTCCAATCTCTGTTTGTATAAACACACGGCTCAATCAGTTTCTATAATCACATAGTCCAATCGCTGTTTGTATAATTACACAGTCCAATTACTATCTGTATAATGTGGTCCAATCAATGGTTCTATAATCACACAGTCCAATCATTGTTTCCATAATCACATAGACCAATCACTGTTTGTATAATCACCCAGTCCAATCGTTGTTTGTATAATTGCTCGGTCCAAGCTCTGTTTGTATAATCACACGGTCCAATCACGGTTTGTATAATCACACAGACCAATCACTGTTTGTATAATCACACGGTCCAATCGTCATTTGTATAATCAAACAGTCCAATGTCGGTTTGTATAATCACACATTCCAATCACTGTTTGTATAATCACACAGTCCAATTGTTGTTTCTATACTCACATCAGTCCAATTAACGTTTCTATAATCACATGGTCCAATCAAAGTTTGTATAATCACACGGTCAATCGCTGTTTGTATAATTACACGGTCCAATCGCTGTTTGTACAATCACACGGTCCAATCAGAGTGTGGTAAACCACTGTATTGTATTGTTACATGCCTGGGCTTGTCCCTGCTGGCTCCGCCTGTGGCTCCTCCCCTCGGGCTCATGTATAAAGGTGGCCACTTTGCGAAAGCCTGCCAGGTCCGATCTCTCCCAAACGCTTCTAGACCCAGCAGCGCTGCCTGCTGCCTGTCGGGGCCGCCCCCAGCTGCCGCGCCACCCGCCATGTGCGACCCGTGGGCGCCGCCATCTTCGCCGCCATCTTCGATTTCGGCCACCACGTGCAACCCATGGGGGCCGCCATCATTAACGCCATTTTGTGCTTCACCCGCCACGAGCGACCCATGGGGGCCGCCATCTTCGATGCCACCCGCAACACATGGGGGCCACCATCTTGGGACCACTCCGCAGCCTCCCGTGAGCCCTGGTCACCCGATCGTACGTTGGCCACCACTACCTCCGACCGGCCTACCCATCACCTTCCGAAGCTCGCCTCCATCACGCTCGACCAGTCCCGGCCTCATCACCTCACTAAATCTACGATGACCGTCCGGATCAAAGGGCACGAGAAGGCCTGCCTTTTTGACTCCGGGAGCACAGACAGTTTCATACATCCAGATATGGTAAGGCGCTGCTCTCTCCCAATCTTACCCGCGACCCAGAAAATCTCCCTGGCTTCCGGATCACATGCAGTAGAAATTCAGAGGTACTGTGTCGCGACCCTTACTGTACAAGGCGTAGAGTACACTAACTTCAAACTCTACGTCCTTCCCCATCTCTGCGCTGCCCTATTACTGGGGCTCGACGTCCAGTGCCACCTCCAGAGCCTTACTTTAAAGTTCGGCGGACCCCTGCTCCCCCTCACCGTCTGTAGCTTTGCGACCCTTATGGTCGCCCCACCAGGCGGTCAGGCCCATGGCTTTCTTCTCCTGTACCCTCCATGTCTCCGAGATTCGACACTCCTCCGTCGAAAAGGAAGCCCAAGCCATTGTCGAAGCTGTGCGACATTGGAGGAATTACCTGGCCAGCAGGCGATTCACTCTCCTCACTGACCAGCGGTTGGTTGCCTTCATGTTTAACAATACACAGCGGGGCAAGATCAAGAACGACAAGATTCTGAAGTGAATGACAAGCTCTCCACCTATAATTACAATATCTTGTATCGACCTGGGAAGCTCAATGAGCCCCCAGATGCCCTGTCCCGTGGTACATGTGCCAGTGCACAAGTCGACCGGCTTCGGGCCCTCCACAATTACCTCTGTCACCCGGGGGTCAACCGTTTTTTCACATTATCAAGGCTCGCAACCTGCCTTACTCCATCGAGAAGGTCAGGACCGTGACCAGAGACTGCCAGGTCTGCGCGGAGTGCAAACCGTACTTCTTATCGGCCAGACAGGGCGCACCTGGTAAAGGCCTCTCGCCCCTTTGAGCGCCTCAGCATCGACTTCAAAGGGCTCCTCCCCTCCACTGACCGTAACGTGTAATTCCTCAACATTGTTGAAGAATACTCAAGATTCCCTTTTGCCATCCCATGCTCTGACATGACCTCCGCCACCGTCATCAAGGCCCTACACAGTCTTTTCACCTTGTTCAGGTTCCCCACCTACATCCATAGCGATCAGGGGTTCCTCCTTCATGAGCGACGAGTTGCGTCAGTTCCTGCTTAGCAAGGACATCGCCTCCAGCAGGATGACCAGCTCCAACCCCCGGGGCAATGGACAGGTGTAGAGGGAGAACGCAACGGTCTGGAAGGCCGTCCTCCTGGCTCTATGGTCTAGAAGTCTCCTTGTCTCCCGCTGGCAGGAGGTCCTTCCCGATGCGCTCCACTCCATCCGGTCGCTCCTGTGTACCACCACCAATGTGACCCCTCATGAGAGGATGTTTGTTTTCCCCAGGATGTCCACCTCAGGGGTCTCTCTCCCGTCCTGGCTGTCAGTCCCAGGGCCCGTCCTCCTCCGGAAGCATGCGAGGAGTCATAAGTCAAATCCACTGGTCGAAAAGGTCCTTCTCCTCCATGCTAACCCCCAATATGCCTACGTGGCACATCATGACGGGCGGGAGGACACAGTCTTCCTTCGGGATTTGGCACCCGCAGGTTCCCCAGTGACCAGCACCACTACCCCTGACCCTACACCTACTCCCCCCATTACTACTCATCTACTACAAGACGCAGAAGACGACACGCTCCCGGATACGCAGGCCTCGACACCTCATCCAACACCAGTATCCACACCACAGTCGGGACTGAGGCGGTCGCAACAGAAAGTCAGAGCCCCCGACAGACTCGATCTATAACTCAACCCGTCCACTACACCCCCGCCGGACTCTTTTTTAACAGGGGATGAATGTGGTAAACCACTGTATTGTATCGTATTGTTACATGCCTGGGCTTGTCCCTGCTGGCTCTGCATGTGGCTCCTCCCCTCGCGCTCATGTATAAATGTGGCTGGTCTCCGCCTCTGATCCAGTTCGGGATCAGAGGCCAGGAGGCTTTCTGTTTAGTGTATTAAAGCCTCAGTTACGTTCACCACTCGTCGTGTGTTCATTGATGGCATATCACAGTTTGTATAATCACACGGTCCAATCGCAGTTTGTATAATCACACGTTCCAATCGCAGTTTGTATAATCACACGTTCCAATCGCGCTTTCTATAATCACACGGTCCAATCACTGTTTGTATAATCACAGAGTGCAATCAATGTTTGTATAATTACACTGTCCAATTACTGTCTGTATAATACAGTCCAATCAATGTTTCCATAATCATAGCAGAGGCAGCAGAGCAGAGCCGCTGATTGGCTGTTGCGGGGAAAATTTGCATCAGTGCATTGCGGTCACTGGATCCAGAAGGTGTACCTGAGCAAGACACCCTCCATGTTCAAGTGAACGCAAGCATCCAGCAGAAGGCAGCAGAGCGGAGCCGCAGATTGGCTGTCGTGGGGAACATCTGCATCAGTGCATTGTCGTCACTGTATCCAGAAGGTGGTTTGTGGAGGAGCTATTGTCAAGTGGCAGCTAAACCCCAAACACTTCTTCAGTGTTTCCCTCCCTACCTCCTTCTCTAACAAAAAAAAAAAATCACTGTAAGGATCCCAGCCGAGTAAAGATCAAGAGGGAGACTCGAGGGCAGGTAGAAGTAGAAAGAAGTTGAACCATGACGTCACAGCCAGCAGGTAAGTGATTGGCTGGTGACTGATAAATAGTTTTTCTTTTCCCTGAGGTGTGTTGATAAGGTAGGGTTTTTCTATTTGTTTTTTTTTTATCGTGTGATTGGTAACAATTTTTCTTTTTTTTACCTTTTTTCATTTATCTATTATTTGATATTATAGTTGGACTAAGTTAAGCTTAAGATTAAAAATGGCAGGAGATCTCAGACCCGTGTTATGCTCCTCTTGCTCATGGGAGCTAAGGACGTGGCTGATGTCCCAGGCTCCTTCACGTGCAGGAAGTGTGTCCAGCTGCAGTTCTTGTTAGACCGCATGACGGCTCTGGAGCTGCGGATGGACTCACTTTGGAGCATCCGCAATGCTGAGGAGGTCGTGGATAGCACGTTTAGTGAATTGGTCACACCACAGATTAGGATTGCTGAGGGAGAAAGGGAATGGGTGACCAAAAGGTCGAGAAAAAGCAGGAAGACAGGGCAGGTGTCCCCTGCGGTCATCTCCCTCCAAAACAGGTACACCGTTTTGGATACTGTTGGGGGAGATGGCTCACCAGGGGAAGGCAGCAGTAGTCAGGTTCATGCCACCGTGGCTGGCTCTGCTGTACAGAAGGGCGGGAAAGAGGGTGGAAGGGCTATAGTCATAGGGGATTCAATTGTAAGGGGAGTAGATAGGCGGTTCTGTGGTTGAAAACGAGACTCACGATTGGATGTTGCCTCCCAGGTGCACGGGTACGGGATGTCTCAGATCGGCTGCAGAACATTCTGAAAGGGAGGGTGAACAGCCAGTTGTCATGATGCATATAGGCACCAATTATATAGGTAAAAAACACGATGAGGTCCGACAAGCAGAATTTAGGGAGTTAGGAGCCAAGTTAAAAAGTCGGACCTCAGAGGTAGTAATCTCAGGATTGCTACCAGTGCCACGTGGTAGTCAGAGTACAAATGAAAGAATAGGCAGGATGAATGCATGGCTTGAGAGATGGTGCAGGAGGGAGGGGTTCAGATTTTTTGGACATTGGGACCAGTTCTAGGGAGGTGGAACTACTACAAATTGAACGGTCTACATCTGGGCCAGACTGGAACCAATGTCCTTGGGGGTGCTTTTGCTAACGTTGTTGGGGAGGGTTTAAACTAATGTGGCAGGGGGATGGGAACCAAATGAAGAGGTTAGTGGACAGTAAGGAGGTAGTAACTAAAGCCTGTAAGAAACTAGATCATGAAGTCAGCATGACTAAGGGGAAGAGTAGGCAGGGAGCAGATGATGAACACAAAGGGACTGGTGGTCTGAGGTGCATTTGTTTTAATGCAAGAAGTGTAGTAGGTAAGGCAGATGAATTTCGGGCTTGGATTAGTACCTGGGAGTATAATGTCATTGCTATTACTGAGGCTTGGTTGAGGGAAGGGCATGGTTGGCAACTAAATATCCCAGGATATCGATGCTTCAGGCGGGATAGAGAGGGAGGTAAAAGGGGTGGAGGAGTTGCATTACTGGTCAGAGAGGCTATCACAGCTGTGCTGAAGGAGGGCACTATGGAGGACTCGAGCAGTGAGGCGATATGGGCAGAGCTCAGAAATAGGAAGGGTGCGGTAACAATGTTGGGGCTGTACTACAGACCTCTCAACAGCGAGTGTGAGATAGAGGTACAAATATGTAAACAGATTATGGAAAGATGTAGGAGCAACAGGGTGGTGGTGATAAGAGAATTTAATTTTCCCAACATTGACTGGGATACACTTCGTGTCAGAGGTCTAGATGGAGCATAATTTGTAAGGAGCATCCAAGAGGGTTTTCTAGAGCAGTCTGTAAATAGTCCAACTCGGGAAGGGGCCATACTGGACCTGGTGTTGGGGAATGAGCCCGGCCAAGTGGCTGAAGTTTCAGTCAGGGATTACTTTGGGAATAGTGATCACAATTCCATAAGTTTTAGAAAACTGATGGACAAAGACGAGAGTGGTCCTAAAGGAAGACTGCTAAATTGGGGGAAGGCAAACTATACCAAAATTCGGCAGGAGCTGGGGAATGTGGATTGGGAGCAGCTGTTTGAAGGTAAATCCACATTTGATATGTGGGAGGCTTTTAAAGAGAGGTTGCTTAGAGTGCAGGACAGACATGTCCCTGTGAAAATGAGGGATAGAAATGGCAAGATTTGGGTTCCATGGATGACAGGTGAAATTGTGAGACTAGCTAAGAGGAAAAAGGAAGCACAAATAAGGTCTAGGCGACTGAAGACAGACGAAGCTTTGGAAGAATATCGGGAATATAGGACCAATCTGAAACGAGGAATCAAGAGGGCTAAAAGAGGTCATGAAATATCTTTAGCAAACAGGGTTAAGAAAAATCCCAAAGCCTTTTATTCATATATAAGGAGCAAGAGGGTAACTAGAGAAAGGGTTGGCCCGGATCCGGTTGCGGCTATGCAGAGCTAAGTCGCACGTTCGGCAGCTCCCCTTGGAACAGACTTTTGGGCTCTTTTCAGGGCCCCCAACGGCATTTTTTCGACACTTTCCGGTGTGGGAAGAAGACTGCAACATTCCCCCGACAGTGGGAAGACTGCAACATTCCCCCTTGGACCAGGAGCGGGGCGACTAAAAAAGTGGTGGTGAAGCCAAAGAAAGTGCGAGGGAAGAAGAGCAAGATGGCGGCGGGCGGGTACCAGGCAGCATGGATGCAGTGGGCGCAGGAGCAGCAGGAGGTTGTCCAGCGCTGCTTCAGGGAGCTCAAAGCGGACCTGCTGGAGCCGATGAAGGCTTCTATCGACAAGCTGCTGGAGACACAGACGGCCCAGGGGGTGGCGATCCGCGAGGTCCGACAAAAGATCACAGATAACGAGGACGAGATCTTGGGCCGAGCGGTAAAGGTGGAGGCGCACAAGGCGCTCCACAAGAAATGGCAGGAACGGTTCGAGGAGATGGAGAAGCGGTCAAGGCGGAAGAATCTGCAGATCCAAGGCCTCCCGGAGGGGCTGGAGGGGTCGGACGTGGGGGCCTATGTGGTCACCATGTTAAACTCGCTGATGGGAGCGGAGTCCTTCCAGGAGCCCCTGGAGCTAGAAGGGGCACATAGAGTGCTGGCGAGGAGGCCCAAGTCTAACGAGCCGCCGCGGGCGGTGCTGGTGCGGTTTCGCTGATCGGGAGTGCGTACTCAGGTGGGCCAAGAAAGAGAGGAGCAGCAGGTGGGAGAACGCGCAGGTTCGAATATATCAGGACTGGAGCGCGGAGGTGGCAAAGAAGAGGGCCGGGTACAACCGGGCGAAGGCGGTGCTGCACAGGAAGGGGGTGAAGTTTGGCATGCTGCAGCCGGCGCGTCTGTGGGTCACCTACAAGGACCGGCACCATTATTTTGAGTCCTCGGAGAAGGCGTGGGCCTTTGTTCAGGCCGAGAAGCTGGACACAAACTGAGGGTTGGGCTGGGGGGGGTCAGGCGTGGGTAGGTCGGGGATTGTTGTTGTTGTGTCACATTTTGAGGGGGGTTCTTTTTGGTTCGGTGTGGGTGGTTAGGGTGGGTTGGGCACTGTTTTGGTTGGGTCTGTCGGGTGGGCTCTTGGAGGGGGGCAAGTAAATGAAGTAGGTGGTGGATGGCCGGTATAAGGATGGGACCCTGCGGGGGAGGGGGAGGCCCGAGTCGGGGGTGAGGGGACTGGGCCTGTAAAACGAGCTGGGCCTGTAAAAGGAGCTGCACCAGAGGAGACGGGGCCAGGCAGGTGGAAAGCGTGGGCTTTTTCCCGCTCTGAAGGCTGGAGGGGGAGGGGCAGGGAAGCGGGTTTTTTTCCCCGCGCTTGGGATGGAAGGGGGAGGCAGAGAGCCTGCTGGTGGGTAATGGAGGGGATGGGGAAGTCCCACAATGGGAGGAGTCGAAGGAGAGGCGGGAGTGGCCAGGGTCAGCAGGAGTCAGCTGATTTGCGGGAGTGCAATGGGGGGAGCAATGCAGCTAGGAGGGGTCCTAGCTGGGGGTGGGACCGGGTTGCTGCGGGTATGGTCAAGGGAGAGCTGGAGCGAGTAGAGGGGGTTGGGACGGGGGTCTGCCGCCGTGGGGAACGGGCCGGACGTGGGGTGCGTGGGCGTGGCTGGCCGAGGAGGGGTTACGGTGAGTCGGCGGGGAGGGGGGCGGGTAGCCCCCTGATCCGGCTGATAACCTGGAACGTAAGGGGACTGAACGGGCCAGTTTAGCGGGCCCGGGTGTTCGCGCACCTGAAGGGCTGAAGGCGGATGTGGTCATGCTCCAGGAGACACACCTGAAGGTGGCAGACCTGGCAAGATTGAGGAAGGGGTGGGTAGGTCAGGTGTTTCATTCGGGGCTGGATGTCAAAAATCAGGGGGGTGGCGATCTTGGTAGGAAAAAGGGTGTCGTTCGAGGCGTTGAGCATTGTGACAGACAATGGCGGCAGGTACGTAATGGTAAGTGGTAAGCTGCAAGGGGAGAGGGTGGTGCTGGTCAACGTATACGCCCCGAACTGGGACGATGCGGGTTTTATGCGGCGCATGTTGGGTCGGATCCCGGACTTTAACACGGTGTTGGATCCGGCACTGATCTTCTTGATCCTGAAGCTGGACAAGGATCCCCTGCAGTGTGGGTCTTACAGGCCGATTTCATTGTTAAATGTAGAGAAAGGGTTGGCCCACTCAAGGACAAAGGAGGAAAGTTATGCGTGGAGTCAGAGAAAAGGGGTGAGATTCATAACGAGTATTTTGCATCGGTATTCACCGAGGAGCGGGACATGACGGATGTTGAGGTTAGGGATAGATGTTTGATTACTCTTGGTCAAGTCGGCATAAGGAGGGAGGATGCGTTGGGTATTCTAAAAGGCATTAAGGTGGACAAGTCCCCAGGTCCGGATGGAATCTATCCCAGGTTACTGAGGGAAGTGAGCGAGGAAATAGCTGGGGCCTTAACAGATATCTTTGCAGCATCCTTGAACACGGGTGAGGTACCGGAGGACTGGAGAATTGCTAATGTTGTCCCCTTGTTTAAGAAGGGTAGCAGGGATAATCCAGGTAATTATAGACCGGTGAGCCTGACATCAGTGGTAGGGAAGCTGCTGGAGAAGATACTGAGGGATAGGATCTATTCCCATTGGGAAGAAAATGGGCTCATCAGTGATAGGCAACATGATTTAGTGCAGGGAAGGTCATGTCTTACCAACTTAATAGAATTCTTTGAGGAAGTGACAAAGTTGATTGATGAGGGAAGGGCTGTAGATGTCATATACATGGACTTCAGTAAGGGATTTGATAAGGTTCCCCATGGTAGGCTGATGGAGAAAGTGAAATTTCATGGGGTTCAGGGTGTACTAGCTAGATGGATAAAGAACTGGCTGGGCAACAGGAGACAGAGTAGTAGTGGAAGGGAGTTTCTCAAAATGGAGAACTGTGACCAGTGGTGTTCCACAGGGATCCGTGCTGGGACCACTGTTGTTTGTGATATACATAAATGATCTGGAGGAAGGTATAGGTGGTCTGATTAGCAAGTTTGCAGATGACACTAAGATTGGTGGAGTAGCAGATAGTGAAGGGGACTGTCAGAGAATACAGCAGAATATAGATAGATTGGAGAGTTGGGCGGAGAAATGGTAGATGGAGTTCAAACCGGGCAAATGCGAGGTGATGCATTTTGGAAGATCCAATTCAAGAACGAACTATACGGTAAATGAAAAAGCCCTGGGGAAAATTGATGTACAGAGAGATCTGGGTGTTCAGGTCCATTGTATCCAGAAGGTGGCTGCGCAGGTCAATAGAGTGGTCAAGAAGGCATATGGCATGCTTTCCTTCATCGGAAGGGGTGTTGAGTACAAGAGTTGGCAGGTCATATTACAGTTGTATAAAACTTTGGTTCGACCACATTTGGAATACTGCGTACAGTTCTGGTCGCCACATTACCAAAAGGATGTGGATGCTTTGGAGAAGGTGCAGAGGAGGTTCACCAGGATGTTGCCTGGTATGGAGGGCGCTAGCTATGAAGAGAGGTTGAGTAGATTAGGATTATTTTCATTAGAAAGACCGAGGTTGAGGGGGGCCCTCATTGAGGTCTACAAAATCATGAGAGGTATAGACAGGGTGGATAGCAACAACTTTTTCCAAGAGTGGGGATGTCAATTACAAGGGGTCACGATTTCAAGGTGAGAGGGGAAATGTTTAAGGGAGATATGCGTGGGAAGTTTTTTTACGCAGGGGGTGGTGGGTGCCTGGAACGCATTGCCGGCGGAGGTGGTAGAGACGGGCACGATAGCGTAATTTAAGAGGTATCTAGACAGATACATGAATGGGCAGGGAGCAGAGGGATACAGATCCTTAGAAAATAGGCGACAGTTTTAGATAGAGGATCTGGATCGGTGCAACCTGGGAGGGCCGAAGGGCCTGTTCCTATGCTGTAATTTTTCTTTGTTCTCTTTGTTCTAATCACACAGTCCAATCGCTGTTTCCATAATTACAGGGTCCAATTGTTGTTTCTTTAATCACAGAGTCCAATCGCTGTTTGTATAATCACACAGTCCAAACACTGTTTGCAAAATCACGCAGTCCAAGGGCTGGTTTAGCACAGGGCTAAATCGCTGGCTTTGAAAGCAGACCAAGGCAGGCCAGCAGCACGGTTCCATTCCCGTCCCAGCCTCCCCGAACAGGCGCTGGAATGTGGCGACTAGGGGCTTTTCACAGTAACTTGATTTGAAGCTTACTTGTGACAATAAGTGATTTTCATTTCATTTCAATCGCTGTTTGTATGATCAGACAGTCCAATCGCTGTTTCTATAATCACTCGGTCCAATCGCTGTTTGTATAATCACACTGTCCAATCACTGTTTGTATAATAACGCGGTCCAATCGCTGTTTCTATAATTATACAGTCCAATTATTGTCTGTGCAATACGGCCCAATCAATGTTTCTATAATCACACGGTCCAATCGTTGTTTCAATAATCACATAGTCCAATCGCGGCTTGTATAATCACACGATCCAACTACTGTTTGTATAATCACACGGTCCAATCACTGTTGGTATAATCACACGATCCAACTACTGTTTGTATAATCACACGGTCCAATCACGGTTAGTATAATTAGACGATCCAATCACTATTTCTATGATCACACGGTCCAATCACTGTTTTTATAATCACACCCTCCAATGAATGTTTCTGTATGTGCGGCACGATAGCACAGTGGTTAGCATTATAGCTACACAGCACCAGGATCCCAGTTTCGATACCCGCTTATGTCACTTGTCACTGTCTGTGTGGAGTTTTCTCCTCGTGTCTGAGTGGGTTTCCTCCGGGTGCTCCGGTTTCCTTCCACAAGTCCCGAAAGTGGTTAGGTGATTTGGACATTCTGAATTCTCTCTCAGTGTAACCAAACAGTAGCCGGTGTGTGGTGACTAGGGGCTTTTCACAGTAACTTCATTGCAGTGTTAATTTAAGCCGACTTGTGACAATTATAAAGATTATTATAATCACACAGTCCAATCGCTGTTTGTATAATCTTACTGGCCAATCGCTGTATGTAAAATCAGAAGGCCCAATCACTGTTTGTACAATCACACGGTCCAATCACTGTTTGTATAATCACACGGTCCAATCACTATTTCGATTATCACACAGTTCAATCGCTGTTTGCATAATCACAAGGTCCAAACTCCGTTTGTATAATTGTATGGTCCATTGGCTATTTGCATAATCACACAGTCCAATCTGTTGTTTCTACAATTACATGGACCAATCGTTGTTTCTATAATCACACGGTTCAATCGCTCTTTGCATAATTATACCGTTCAATCGCTGTTTGTATAATTACACAGTCCAATCGTGTTCGTATAATCACACAGTCCAATTGTTGTTTCTATAATCTCATGGCCCAAACTCTGTTTGCATAATCTCACTGTCCAATCACAGCGAGTATAACTACATGGTCCAGTCCCTGTTTGAATACTCACAGTCCTACCACTGTCCGTATAATCACAAGGTCCTATCGCTGTTTGTGTAATCACATGGTCCAATCGCTGTTTACATAATCAAAAGGTCCAATCGCTGTTTCCATAATCACAGGTTCCAACCACTGTCTCCTTAACCATGCGTTCCAATCACTGTTGTATATTTACACGGTCCAGTCACTGTTTCTATAATCACACGGAAAAATCTCTATTTCGATAGTCCCATGGTCCAATCACTTTTTTTATAATCACACGGCTGAATAACACTGTCCAATCCCAGTTTTGATATTCACATGGTCCAATCAGTGTCCGTACAATCACACAGTCAAATCACTGTTTGTATAATCACACGGTCCAATTACTGTTCGTACAATCACACGGTCCAATCACTGTTTGTATAATCACACGGTCCAATCACTGTTTGTATAATCACACGGTCCAATCACGGTTTGTATAATCACATGGTCCAATCACGGTTTGTATAATCACACGGTCCAATCAGTTTCTATAATCACACGGTCCAATCACTGTTTGTACAATCACACGTTCCAATCACTGTTTGTACAATCACACGGTCCATTCACTGTTCGTACAATCACAGTTTGAAAATCACAGGGTCTAATGACAGTCCTTCTAATCACATGGTCCAATCACAGTTTGTATAATCACTCCGTCCTATCTCTCTTTCAATAATCATATGGAACAATCTCTGATTGTATAATCACATAGTCTTCTCACTGTCCATACAATTAGGCGGTCCAATCGCTATTTGCATAATTACAAGCTAAAATCGCTGTTTGTATAATCACACAGTCCAATCGCTGTTTGTATAATCACATGTCCCAATCGCTGTTTGTATAATCACTGCTCCAATCACTGTTTCTATAATTACACAATCTAATCACGGTGTGTATAATCACACGGTCCAATCACTGTTTGTATAATCACACTGACCATTCACTGTTTGCATAAAAACACATTCAAGGCGGAACGCTGGCGCAGTGGTTAGCACTGCTGCCTCACGGCGCTGAGATCCCAGGTTTGAATCCCGGCCCTGGGTCATTGTCTGTGTGGAGTTTGCACATTCTCCCCATGTCTGCATGAGTCTCATCCCCACAACCTGAAAGATGTGCAGGGTAGGTGGATTGGCCATGCTGAATTGCCCCTTAATTGGAAAAAGATATTTGGATATTCTAAATTTAGAAAATAAATAAACAGACAGTCCAAACGCTATTTGTATAATCATAGGATCCAATCATTGTTCCTATAATCACACGGTCCAATCACAGTTTCCGTAATCACACAGTACAATCACTGTTTGAATAAACACACAGTCCAATCGCTATTCGTACAATCACACAGTTCAATCACTGTTTGTATAATCACATAGTCCAATCACTGTAGGTATACTCACACGGTCCAATCATTGTTTCTATAATCTCATGGACCAATCTCTATTTCGATGTTCACACGGTCCAATCACTGTTTCCATAATCACACGGTCCAATCAATGTTGTATAATCACACGATCCAATCTCTGTTTGTATAAACACATGGTCCAATCACTGTAGGTATACGCACACGGTCCAGTGATTTTTTTCTATAACCTCATGGACCAATCTCTATTCCGATGGTCATAACATCCAATCACCGTTTGTATGATTGCACGGTCCAATCACTGTTTGTATAGACACGCGGTCCTCTCACTGTTTGTACAACAACACGGTCCAATCACAGTCCGTAAAATTACACGGTCCAATCGCTGTCCGTATAATCACACAGTCCAATCTCTATTTGTACAATCACTCTAGCCATTCACTGTTTGTATATAAACACAGTCAAGACGGTGTGGTGGCCAGTGGTTAGCAATGCTGCTTCACGGCACTGAGGTCCCAGATTCGATCCCGGCCCTGGGTCATGTCTGTGTGGAGTTTGCACATTCTCCCCATGTCTGCATGGGCCTCACCCCCACAACATGAAAGATGTGCAGGCTAGGTGGATTAGCCATGCTGAATTGCCCCTTAATTGGAAAAAAATAATTGGATACTCTAAATTTAGAAAAAATGAATAAAGACAGTCCAAACGCTTTTTGTATAATCACAGGGTCCAAACGCTATTTGTATAATCACATGGCCCAATCACAGTTCGACTATTCACATGGTCCAATCAATGTTTCTGTAATCATACGGTCCAATCACTGTTTGTATAATCCCACGGTCCAATCAGTTTGTATAATCACACGGTCCAATCACAGTTTGTATAATCACACGGTCCATTCACCTTTTGTATAATCACACAGTCCATTCACTGTTTGTATAATCACACGGTCAAATCACGGTTTGTATAATCACACGGTCCAATCAATGTTTGTGTAATCATACGGTCCAATCACTGTTTGTATAATCAGAACGTAAAATCGCTGTTTGTATAATCCCACGGTCCAATTAGTTTGTATAATCACACGGTTTGTATAATCCCACGGTCCAATCACAGTTTGTATAATCACACGGTCCATTCACCTTTTGTATAATCACACGGTCCATTCACTGTTTGTATAATCACACGGTCAAATCACTGTTTGTATAATCACACGGTCCATTCACTGTTTGTATAATCACACGGTCCATTCACTGTTTGTATAATCACACGGTCCATTCACTGTTTGTATAATCACACGGTCCATTCACTGTTTGTATAATCACACGGTCAAATCACTGTTTGTATAATCACACGGTCCATTCACTGTTTGGATAATCGCATGGTCCAATTACTGTTTGGAAAATCACACGGTCCATTCACTGTTTGAATAAACATACAGTCCAACCCCTATTTGTATAAGCACAGGGTCCAATCGCTGTTTGTATAATCACATGGTCCAATCGCTGTTTGTACAATCACACGGTCCAATCGCTGTTTTTTTTTAATAAACAATTTTATTGAGGTATTTTTGGCATATAAAACAATGACATTGTGTAGTACTGTACTAAAAAGAAAAGCAAATAACGCATAGTACAAACCACAACTCCATTCTCGCAAGGACCTGCCTAAACCATCCCCTACTCTAACTCTACCCTAGCCCCCCCCCCCCCCGCTGATGGTTAATTCTCCGCGAAGAAGTCAAAGAATGGCTCCCACCTCTGGGCGACCCCGATAGTGAACCTCTCAAGGCAAACTTAACTTTCTCTAGACCGAGAAAGCGCGCCATGTCCGATAGGCATACTTCGGTCTTCGGGGGCCTTGAGTCCCTCCATGCCAACAGTATTCGTCGCCGGGCTACCAGGGAAGCAAAGGCCAATACGTCGGCCTCCTTCTCCTCCTGGACTCCCGGGTCCTCCGATATCCCAAAGATTGCCACCTCAGGACTCATTACCACCCCAGTTTTCAAAACCCGGAACATGATGTCCGCGAATCCCTGCCAGTACCCCCTGAGTTTAGGGCACGACCAGAACATGTGCACATGATTAGCCGGCCCATTAGCGCATCTGGCACACTTGTCCTCCAGCCCGAAGAATTTACTCATCTATAAGATAATGAGGGGGATAGATAGAGTGGACGTTCAGAGACTATTTCCTCGGGTGGATGTAGCTGTTACAAGGGGGCATAACTATAAGATTTAGGGTGGGAGATATAGGAAGCATGTCCAAGGTAGGTTCTTTACTCAGAGAGTGGTTAGGGTGTGGAATGGACTGCCTGCTGTGATAGTGGAGTCAGACACTTTAGGAACTTTCAAGCGGTTATTGGATAGGCACATGGAGCACACCAGAATGACAGGGAGTGGGATAGCTTGATCTTGGTTTCGGACAATGCTCGGCACAACATCGAGGGCCGAAGGGCCTGTTCTGTGCTGTAATGTTCTATGTTCTATGTTCATCCGGGCCACCATCATGTGGGCCTGGTGCACGACCTTAAACTGGATCAGACTGAGCCTGGCGCACGTTGCAGTCGAGTGTACTCTGCTCAGAGTTTCTGCCCAAATATCGTCCTCCATTCCTCTCTCCCCTCTCCCCCGCCCCCCTCGCCCGCCCCCCCCGCCCGAGCTCCACTTCCCACTTAACCTTCAGGTCCTCTTCTGTGTATCCTCTGCTCCCATTAGTTCTTTGTAAATATCTGAGACTCTACCCTCACCTACCTCTCCCCTCAATACTCCCCTGTCCTGCCTCCCCTTTGGCAGGAGGCGTGGGAAGGACGGCACCAGCCTGCGCACAAAATCCCGCACCTGCAAGTATCTAAAGTAATTCCCTCCCTCTAGCCCAAACTTCTCCTCCAACGCCCTCATGCTCGGGAAGCTCCCTTCCAAGAACAGATTACCCACCCTCGCAATCCCCGCCCTCCGCCAGTCAATACCCACCGTCCATGTTCCCTGGGGCAAATCAGTGATTGCCGCAGATTGGGGTCCACACCGATGCTTTCACTTCCCCTATATGCCTCCTCCACTGGCCCCAGATCCGAAGAGCCACGACCACTATAGGGCTGGTGGCGTACCGCGCCGGCGGGAGCGGCAGAGGCGCCGTAACCAGGGCTGCCAAACTCATGCCCCTGCACGAAGCAGCCTCCATCCGCTCCCAGACCGACCCCGTACCCACCATCCATTTCCTTATCATCGCTATGTTGGCCGCCCAGTAGTAGTTGCTGAAGTTCGGCAATGCCAGCCCCCCTTCCCCTCTGTTCCTTTCGAGCATCACCATCCTCACCCGCAGGGACTTCCCCGCCCAGACAAATCCCAGGATAATTTTATTCAGCCTCTTAAAGAAGGGTCTCGGGATGAAAACGAGGAGACACTGAAATATGAACAAGAATCTTGGGAGAATCATCATCTTAACAGTCTGCACTCTCCCCGCTAGTGACAGCGGGAGTGCATCCCAACTCCAAACTCCATTTCGGAGCCATGGATAGAGCAGGGACAGGAATGGTTGTTGCAGGTGCCAGGGTTTAGATATTTCAGTAAGCTCAGGGAAGGTGGTAAAAGAGGGGACAATGACAGTATTACGGTGGCAGAAAGGACGTTTGAGGAGGACTCGTCTACTGAGGTAGTATGGGCTGAGGTGAGAAACAGGAAAGGAGAGGTCACCCTGTTAGGAGTTTACTATAGGCCTCCGAAAAGTTCCAGAGATGTAGAGGAAGGGACTGCAAAGATGATTCTGGATAGGAGAGAAAGCAGCAGGGTAGTTGTTATGGGGGACTTTAACTTTCCAAATATTGACTGGAAACGCTATAGTTCAAGTACTTTAGATGGGTCCTTTTTTGTCCAATGTGTGCAGGAGGGTTTCCTGACACAGTATGTAGATAGGCCAACGAGAGGCGAGGCCATATTGGATTTGGTACTGGGTAACGAACCAGGACAGGTGTTAGATTTGGAGGGAGGTGAACACTTTGGTGATAGTGACCACAATTCCGATTACGTTTACTTTAGCGATGGAAAGGGATAGGTATATACCGCAGGGCAAGAGTTATATCTGGGGGAAAGGCAATTATGAAGCGATGAGGCAAGACTTGGGATGCATCGGATGGGGAGGGAAACTGCAGGGGATGGGCACAATTGAAATGTGGAGCTTGTTCAAGGAACAGCTACAGCGTGTCCTTGATAAGTATGTACCTGTCAGGCAGGGAGGAAGTGGTCGAGCGAGGGAACCGTGGTTTACTAAAGTAGTTGAATCACTTGTCAAGAGGAAGAAGGAGGCTTATGTAAAGATGAGACGTGAAGATTCAGTTAAGGCGCTCGAGAGCTACAAGTTAGCTAGGAAGGAACCGAAAGAGAGAGCTAAGACGAGCCAGGAGGGGGCATGAGAAGTCTTTGGCAGGTAGGATCAAGGATAACCCTAAAGCTTTCTATAGATATGTCAGGAATAAAAGAATGACTAGGGTAAGAGTAGGGCCAGTCAAGGACAGTAGTGGGAAGTTGTGCGTGGAGTCCGAGGCGATAGGAGAGGTGCTAAATGAATATCTTTCGTCAGTATTCACTTAGGAGAAAGACAATGTTGTTGACGAGAATACTGCGATACAGGCTACTAGACTAGAAAGGCTTGAGGTTCATAAGGAGGAGGTGTTAGCAATTCTGGAAAGTGTGAAAATAGATAAGTCCCCTGGGCCGGATGGGATTTATCCTAGGATCCTCTGGGAAGCTAGGGAGGAGATTGCTGAGCCTTTGGCTTTGACCTTTATGTCATCATTGTCTACAGGAATAGTGCCAGAAGACTGGAGGATAGCAAATGTTGTCCCCTTGTTCAAGAAGGGGAGTAGAGACAACCCCAGTAACTATAGGCCAGTGAGCCTTACTTCTGTTGTGGATTTACCAGGATGTTGCCTGGTATGGAGGGAAGATCTTATGAGGAAAGGCTGAGGGACTTGAGGCTGTTTTTGTTAGAGAGAAGAAGGTTAAGAGGTGACTTAATTGAGGCACACAAGATGATCAGAGGATTAGATAGGATGGACAGTGAGAGCCTTTTTTCTCGGATGGTGATGTCTAGCACGAGGGGACATAGCTTTAAATTGAGGAGAGACAGATATAGGACAGATGTCAGAGGTAGGTTCTTTACTCAGAAAGTAGTAAGGGCGTGGAATGCACAGCCTGCAACAGTACTGGACTCACCAACATTAAGGGCATTTAAATGGTCATTGGATAAACATATGGATGATAAGGGAATAGTGTAGATGGGCTTTAGAGTCATTTCACAGGTCGGTGCAACATCGAGGGCCAAAGGGCCTGTCCTGCGCTGTAATGTTCTATGTTCTAAACCTCCTGCCTTACTCGTTCCACCAGTCAGGACAGGTTGAGCTTATGCAACTTGCCCCAGTCCCGTGCCATCTGTATCCCCAAGTATCTGAAGCTTTCTCCTACCAGCCTGAACGGCAACCCCTTCAGCCTACTCTCCTGCCCCCTCGCCTGAATTACGAACAACTCACTCTTAGCCACGTTCAGTTTATATCCTGAAAACCGGCCAAATTCCCTCAGGGTTTCTATACCGTCCATCCCCGCCATTGGGTCCGATACGCATAACAGCAGGTCATCCGCGTATAACGAGACTTTATGTTCCACTCCCCCCGGACCAGCCCTTTTCAGTCCCTTGAAGCTCTCAGAGCAATTGCCAGGGGCTCTATGGCCAGCGTGAACAGCATTGGGGAGAGAGGGCAACCCTGTCTTGTCCCGCGGTGCAGTCTGAAATAATCTGATGTCGGCCTGTTCGTCCTTACACTAGCCTCTGGGGCCTGGTATAACAGCCTAACCCAATCAATGAACCCCCCCACCCCCCCCCCCCCCCCCCCCCCCCCCGAACCCAAACCGTCCCAGCACCTCCCACAGATAGTCCCATTCGACCCGGTCAAAAGCCTTTTCCGCATCCATAGCTACCACTATCTCTGCCTCCCTACTCTCCGGGGGATCAGAATCACATTAAGCAGCCTTCTTAGATTGACCACCAGTTGCCTACCCTTTACGGACCCGGTTTGGTCCTCCGCAATTACGTCCGGTGCACAGTCCTCAATTCTAGTCGCCAAGATCTTGGCCAGTAATTTAGCGCCTACGTTGATCAAAGAGATCGGCCTGTATGACCCACAAGCCACCGGGTCTTTATCCCGTTTCAGAATAAGCAAAATAGTGGCCTGCGACATCGTTGGGGGTAGAACCCCTCTGTCTCTTGCCTCGTTAAAAACCCTGACCAGCACCGGCCCCACTAGCTCGGCAAACTTTTTATAAAACTTTTTATAAAACTCCACCGGATACCCATCCGGCCATGTCCAATTTCCATCCTCGTCAGCAGATCAACTGTCCCAAGTACAGCTTTGTGTGCTCTTGGCCCATTGCAGAACCTGCTCCTTGTCCAGGTACCTGTGGAACCGGACCACCATCGCTCGTGCGGAACGCCCTCGTCGTGGCTGCCTCACCTGCACTCTGTGTGCCCTGTTCACCACCGGCGGGCGAGGGAACATCTCGTTCCCCAGCAGCTTCTGGAACATACCCTCCACATACGCGGCAGCATCCAGCCCCTCAGCCCCCTCCGGGAGGCCAACGATTCTTACATTCTGCCGGCGAGATCTGTTGTCCAGGCCCTCCAGCCTATCCAGGAGCATTTTTTGCTGATCCCTCAACCTCCAAATCTCCACGTTCGCCACCGTTTGAAAGTCGGCCTGCTCCTCCACCGTCTTTTCCAGCTTCTGGAGCTTCTCAGCCTGATCATCCAGCCTTTTTTCCAATCGGTCCATCGACTTCTGGAGCGGCTCCAAGTTATCGCACTTCAGAGCTAAAAAGCCCTTCTGTCTGGCATGTAGCAGCTGCTCCATTGTAGGCTGGGCTGTCGGCGCTATGCTCTGGACATCGGCCATATTGGTCTCTCTCACATCCTCCACCGTGCCCTTGCTTGACCACTTCTTCTGCTGTTTACGGTCCCTCCGGCTTCTTAAGTCCATACAACTCGGTGTGGGTTCAGTGCCTGAGTACTATTGCTTTCCAGTTCTGCGCTCAAAAGCGCAAAAAAGTCAGGGGAACAGATCCAAAAGTCCGACCGAAACGGGAGCCACCAAATGTGCGACCTACTCCCTCATAGTCGCCACCGGAAGTCTCCAATCGCGGTTTGTATAATGACACGGTGCAATCGCTGTTTATATAATCACACGGTCCAATCACTGTTTGTATAGTTACACTGCCCAATCACTGTTTCAATAATAGAACATAGAAAAATACAGCCCAGAACAGGCCCGTCGGCCCACGATGTTGTGCCGAACCTTTGTCCTAGATTAATCATAGATTATCATTGAATTTACAGTGCAGAAGGAGGCCATTCGGCCCTTTGAGTTTGCACCGGCTCTTGGAAAGAGCACCCTACCCAAACTCAACACCTCCACCCAACACCAAGGGCAATTTTGGACACTAAGAGCAATTTATCATGGCCAATCCACCTAACCTGCACATCTTTGGACTGTGGGAGGAAACCGGAGCACCCGGAGGAAACCTACGCAGACACGGGGAGGATGTGCAGACTCCGCACAGACAGTGATCCAAGCCGGAATCGAACCTGGGACCCTGGAGCTGTGAAGCAATTGTGCTATCCACAATGCTACCGTGCTGCCCTTAAGAACAAATAAATCGGACTTCCGGGTGCGGCGATGACCAGCTGAGTCGCACGTTTCGGCAGCTCCCGGTGGAACGGACTTTTGGGCTCTTGATAGGAGCCCCAACGGCAATTTTAACGGCTAAAAACACCGTGCGGTAAATCAGAAGGGTGTTCCCCCTGGACACGGATGGAAAAAGGAGAGGAGAGTGGCCGGATTGCAGCGGATCCTTTGGAACAACGGCAAGGAAGGCAAGCAGAAACCAAGATGGCGTCGGAAGGTGGCAGTTTCATATGGGGCCCTGAACAACAAGAGTTCTTGAAATGCTGCGTGGAGGAGATTAAAAAGGAAATGAAGAAAGAGTTGTTGGCCCCGATATTACAGGCGATCGAAGGGCTGAAAGAGGAACAAAAGACCCAGGAGCAGGAGCTTCGGGTCGTGAAGGCGAAAGCAGCTGAGAATGAGAACGATATACAGGGCCTGGTGGTGAAGTCGGAGATACAGGAGGCACACCAGAAACGATGTGTGGAGAGGTTGTGAAGGGGAGACAGCTGAACACGAATATACGGAGGCTGTTAGGGGTAATGATGATGGCCCCACCAGAGGGTGAAACGGAGATAGTAGTGGCGATGGATGCCGAGAAAGCATTTGATAGAGTGGAATGGGATTATCTGTGGGAGGTGTTGAGGAGATTTGGTTTTGGAGAGGGGTATGTTAGATGGGTGCAGCTGTTGTATAGGGCCCCAGTGGCGAGTGTGGTCACGAATGGACGGGGATCGGCATATTTTCGGCTCCATAGAGGGACAAGGCAGGGATGTCCTCTGTCCCCATTACTGTTTGCACTGGCGATTGAGCCCCTGGCGATAGCGCTGAGAGGTTCCAAGAGATGGAGGGGAATACTTAGGGGAGGAGAAGAACACCGGGTATCTTTATATGCGGATGATCTGCTACTATATGTGGCGGATCCGGCGGAGGGGATGCCAGAAATAATGCGGATACTTGGGGAGTTTGGGGATTTTTCAGGGTATAAATTGAACATGGGGAAGAGTGAGCTGTTTGTGGTACATCCAGGGGAGCAGAGTAGAGAAATAGAAGACCTACCGTTGAGGAAGGTAACAAGAGACTTTTGTTACCTGGGGATCCAGATAGCTAAGAATTGGGGCACATTGCACAGGCTAAATTTAACGCGGTTGGTGGAACAGATGGAGGAAGATTTCAAGAGATGGGATATGGTAGCACTGTCAATGGCAGGGAGGGTGCAGGCGGTTAAGATGGTGGTCCTCCCGAGATTCCTCTTTGTGTTTCAGTGCCTCCCGGTGGTGATCACGAAGGCTTTTTTTAAAAGGATAGAAAAGAGCATCATGGGTTTTGTTTGGGCCGGGAAGACTCCGAGAGTGAGGAAGGGATTCTTACAGCGTAGTAGGGATAGGGGGGGGCTGGCACTACCGAGCCTAAGTGAGTATTATTGGGCCGCTAATATTTCAATGGTGAGTAAGTGGATGGGAGAGGAGGAAGGAGCGGCGTGGAAGAGATTAGAGAGGGCGTCCTGTAGGGGGACCAGCCTGCAGGCTATGGTGACAGCCCCATTGCCGTTCTCACCGAGGAACTATACCACGAGTCCGGTGGTGGTAGCTACACTGAAGATTTGGGGACAGTGGAGATGACATAGGGGAAAGACCGGAGCATTGGGGGGGTCCCCGATAAGAAACAACCATAGGTTTGCCCCGGGGGGAATGGATGGGGGATATGGAATGTGGCAAAGAGCAGGAATAACGCAACTGAAAGATCTATTTGTGGACGGGAAGTTCGCGAGTCTGGGAGCGCTGACCGAGAAATATGGGTTGCCCCAAGGGAATGCATTCAGGTACATGCAATTGAGGGCTTTTGCGAGGCAACAGGTGAGGGAATTCCCGCAGCTCCCGACACAAGAGGTGCAGGACAGAGTCATCTCAAAGAAATGGGTGGGGGATGGTAAGGTGTCGGATATATATAGGGAAATGAGGGACGAAGGGGAGACTATGGTGGACGAACTAAAAGGGAAATGGGAAGAAGAGCTAGGGGAGGAGATCGAGGAGGGGCTGTGGGCAGATGCCCTAAACAGGGTAAACTCGTCGTCCTCGTGCGCCAGGCTAAGCCTGATTCAGTTTAAGGTATTACACAGGGCACATATGACTGGAACATGGCTCAGTAAATTTTTTGGGGTGGAGGATAGGTGTGCGAGGTGCTCGAGAAGCCCAGCGAATCATACCCATATGTTTTGGTCATGCCCGGCACTACAGGGGTTTTGGATGGGGGTGACAAAGGTGCTTTCGAAAGTAGTAGGAATCCGGGTCGAACCAAGCTGGGGGCTGGCTATATTTGGGGTTGCACAAGAGCCGGGAGTGCAGGAGGCGAGAGAGGCCGATGTTTTGGCCTTTGCGTCCCTAGTAGCCCGGCGCAGGATATTGCTAATGTGGAAAGAAGCCAAGCCCCCGGGGGTGGAGACCTAGATAAATGACATGGCGGGGTTCATAAAGTTAGAGCGGATTAAGTTCGTCCTAAGGGGGTCGGCTCAAGGGTTCACCAGGCGGTGGCAACCGTTCGTCGAATATCTTGCGGAAAGATAGATGGGGGAAAAAAGAAGGCAGCAGTAGCAGCCCAGGACTTGGGGGGGGGGGGGGGGGGAGGGATGGGGGTGGGTGGGTGGGGGGGGGGGGGTGGCCTGAGACAATGCAGTTGCCAATTAGGGCTAGTTTTTATTTTTGTTATTTAATATTTATTTATTTGTTGTTGTTTTTTTTTTGTTTGTTTAAATAAAAAAGGTCATTATTATCGGTATTGTTATAATGTTGTGTAAAGGATGCACAATGTACTGTGTTGGTTGACCAAAAATTTTCAATAAAATATTTATTAAAAAAAAAGAACAAATAAATCTACACTATATCATTTTACCGTAATCCATGTACCTATCCAATAGCTGCTTGAAGGTCCCTAATGTTTCCGACTCAACTGCTTCCACAGGCAGTGCATTCCATGCCCCCACTACTCTCTGGGTAAAGAACCTACCTCTGACATCCCCCCTATATCTTCCACCTTTCACCTTAAATTTATGTCCCCTTGTAATGGTTTGTTGCACCCGGGGAAAAAGTCTCTGACTGTCTACTCTATCTATTCCCCTGATCATCTTATAAGCATCTATCAAGTCGCCCCTCATCCTCCTCCGTTCTAATGAGAAAAGGCCTAGCACCCTCAACCTTTCCTCGTAAGACCTACTCTCCATTCCAGGCAACATCCTGGTAAATCTCCTTTGCACCTTTTCCAAAGCTTCCACATCCTTCCTAAAATGAGGCGACCAGAACTGTACACAGTACTCAAAATGTGGCCTTACCAAAGTTTTGTACAGCTGCATCATCACCTCACGGCTCTTAAATTCAATCCCTCTGTTAATGAACGCGAGCACACCATGGGCCTCACGGACCAATCTCTATTTCCACAGTCACACGGTCCAAGCACTGTTTGTATGAAAACTCAGTCCAATCACACGGTCCTCACTGTTTGCACAATCACACGGTCCAATCAGTTTGTATAATCACGCGGTCCAATGACGGTATAATCACATTTTGAAGAATCAGTGGCTCCAACCATTTTTTGTTGAATACAATAATTGTTGCAACACGCCGTTCAAATGATCAGAAGTTCCAATCACTTTTCATATCATCAAACGGACCAATCGCTGTTTGTATAAGCACACGGACCAATCACTGTTTGTATAAGCACACGGACCAATCACTGTTTGTATAAGCACACGGGCCAATCACTGTTTGTATAAGTACACGGACTAATCACTGTTTGTATACTCACACGGACCAAGCACTGTCTGTAGAATCACATGGTCCAATCACTCTTTGCATAATCCCACGGTCCAATCCCTGTTTGCAAGAACAAAATATTCAATCAATCTTTGCATATTCTCACAGAGCAATCACCGTTTGCATAATGACATTGTCCAATCACTGCCTGAATAATCACACGGATCAATCAGTGTTTGTAAAATATCCAGGTTCAGTTGCTGTTTCAAGAATCACAAAGTTGAATCATTTATTGCATGGCCACATTTTTGTAATCACAGTGTTTAATCAAATCTTTCATAATCACACTGACCAGATAACTTTTGTGCAATAACATGTTACAATATTATTGATGCAATCACATTGATGATACAATATTGATTAATCTGAGTGTCCAATCAATGAATATCATGCAATCGAATCACAGTTTGTACAATCACACGGTCCAATCCCTGTTTGTATAATCACACGGTCCAATCACAGTTTGTATAATCACACGGTCCAATCACTGTTCGTAGGGGCTGTTTAGCACAGGGCTAAATCACTGGCTTTGAAAGCCGACCAAGGCAGGCCAGCAGCACAGTTCGATTCCCGTAACAGTCTCCCCGAACAGGCACCGGAATGTGGCGACTAGGGGCTTTTCACAGTAACTTCATTTGAAGCCTACTTGTGACAATAAGCGATTTTCATTTTTCATTCATAATCACGCGGTCCAATCACTATTTCTATAACCACGCGGTCCAATCCCTATTTGTACAATCACGCGGTCCAATCCCTGTTTGTACAATCACGCGGTCCAATCCCTGTTTGTGCAATCACGCGGTCCAATCGCTGTTTGTGCAATCACACGGTCCAATCCCTGTTTGTATAATCACACGGTCCAATCACTGTTTGTACAATCACACGGTCCAATCCATGGTTCTATAATTACACGGTCCAATTGTTTTGAGAATCACATGGTCCAATCACTGTTTGTAGGGGCTGTTTAGCACAGGGCTAAATCACTGGCTTTGAAAGCAGACCAAGGCAGGCCAGCAGCACGGTTCGATTCCCGTAACAGCCTCCCCGAACAAGCGCCGGAATGTGGCGACTAGGGGCTTTTCACAGTAACTTCATTTGAAGCCTACTTGTGACAATAAGCGATTTTCATTTTTCATTCATAATCACGCGGTCCAATCGCTGTTTGTACAATCACGCGGTCCAATCGCTGTTTGTACAATCACGCGGTCCAATCGCTGTTTGTACAATCACGCGGTCCAATCGCTGTTTGTACAATCACGCGGTCCAATCGCTGTTTGTACAATCACAAGGTCCAATCGCTGTTTGTACAATCACGCGGTCCAATCGCTGTTTGTACAATCACACGGTCCAATCGCTGTTTGTACAATCACACGGTCCAATCCCTGTTTGTACAATCACAAGGTCCAATCGCTGTTTGTACAATCACACGGTCCAATCCCTGTTTCGAGACTCACACGGTCCAATCACGGTTTGTACAGTCACAAGGTCCAATCGCTGTTTGTACAATCACACGGTCCAATCACGGTTTGTACAGTCACACGGTCCAATCGCTGTTTATACAATCACACGGTCCAATCACTGTTTGTACAATCACATGGTCCAATCCCTGTTTCGAGAATCACACGGTCCAATCACGGTTTGTATAATCACACGGTCCAATCGCTGATTGTACAATCACGCGGTCCAATCACTGTTTGTACAATCACACGGTCCAATCGCTGTTTGTACAATCACACGGTCCAATCGCTGTTTGTACAATCACAAGGTCCAATCGCTGTTTGTACAATCACAAGGTCCAATCGCTGTTTGTATAATGACACGGTCCAATCACTGTTTTTAATAATCACACGATCCAATCACTGTTTGTACAATCACAAGGTCCAATCGCTGTTTGTACAATCACACGGTCCAATCCGTTTCTATAATTTCACGGTCCAATCCCTGTTTCGAGAATCACACGGTCCAATCACTGTTTGTATAATCACACGGTCCAATCACGGTTTGTATAATCACACGGTCCAATCACGGTTTGTATAATCACACGGTCCAATCCCTGTTTCTATAATTACACGGTCCAATTCCTGTTTCGAGAATCACACGGTCCAATCCCTGTTTCGAGAATCACAAGGTCCAATTCCTGTTTCGAGAATCACACGGTCCAATCCCTGTTTCTGGATTCGCACGGTTAAATCACTGGGCGCGATCTAACGGAAAGGTTTCTAAGTGTGGTACCGGTGATACCGTCACCAGTATCTAATGTTAATTAGAGCCTTATTGATGCCCAACCGGCTTCAGCTGCAAATTACTGTCCCGCCGACTGATTCGCCAGGCCTGCACCTGGCAGATCCCCGCTATCAAGGAGGAGCAACACTTAAACCGATGCCGCACAGCGAACCCCAGACAGCATGTAGTCATGCCACCAACTAGATTCAGGGATGCCGACCTGGCAAGGCTTATAATCGAGTCCAGGTTGGATACATTGTTCCCCCAAGGGTGATCAGAGGGTCAGCCACAGTGCTGCCAGTGCCGGCTGGGTGACATCCCCACCCCCAATGCATGAGCGTTCGGCTCACAATGCCCCCCCTCTGTATTCCCGGAGGAGAAGTTGGCACACAATCAGTGGGAAAGGGCCAAGAAGGACGGTGCGTTTCAAGACCTCAGCGTCCTCATCCGCTATGAGGAAATAGTCCTGGACAAAGCACGGTCCAATCACTGTTTGTACAATCATACGGTCCAATCGCTGTTTGTACAATCACACGGTCCAATCGCTGTTTGTACAATCACACGGTCCAATCGCTGTTTGTACAGTCACACGGTCCAATCGCTGTTTGTACAATCACACGGTCCAATCCCCGATTGTATAATCACACGGTCCAATCGCGGTTTGTACAGTCACACGGTCCAATCGCGGTTTGTACAATCACACGGTCCAATCCCTGTTTGTACAATCACACGGTCCAATCCCTGTTTGTACAATCACACGGTCCAATCCCTGTTTGTACAATCACACGGTCCAATCCCTGTTTGTACAATCACAAGGTCCAATCGCTGTTTGTACAATGACATGGTCCAATCCCTGTTTCTATAATCACACGGTCCAATCCCTGTTTCTATAATCACACGGTCCAATCCCTGTTTCGAGAATCACACGGTCCAATCACTGTTTTTAATAATCACACGGTCCAATCACTGTTTGTATAATCACACGGTCCAATCATTGTTTGTACAATCACACGGTCCAATCCCTGTTTCTATAATCACACGGTCCAATCCCTGTTTCTATAATCACACGGTCCAATAACTGTTTGTACAGTCACGCGGTCCAATCGCTGTTTGTAGTCACACGGTCCAATCACTGTTTGTACAGTCACGCGGTCCAATCGCTATTTGTACAGTCACGCGGTCCAATCGCTGTTTGTACAGTCACGCGGTCCAATCGCTGTTTGTACAGTCACACGGTCCAATCACTGTTTGTACAGTCACACGGTCCAATCACTGTTTGTATAACCACACGGTCCAATCCCTGTTTCTATAATCACACGGTCCAATCCCAGTTTCTATAATCACACGGTCCAATCTCTGTTTCGAGAATCACACGGTCCAATCACTGTTTTTAATAATCACACGGTCCAATCACTGTTTGTATAATCACACGGTCCAATCACTGTTTGTACAATCACACGGTCCAATCACTGTTTGTACAATCACACGGTCCAATCGCTGTTTGTATAATCACACGGTCCAATCACTGTGTGTACAATCACACGGTCCAATCGCTGTTTGTACAATCACGCGGTCCAATCACTGTTTGTACAATCACACGGTCCAATCACTGTTTGTACAATCACACGGTCCAATCCCTGTTTCTATAATTACACGGTCCAATTCTTGTTTTGAGAATCACATGGTCCAATCACTGTTTGTAGGGGCTGTTTAGCACAGGGCTAAATCACTGGCTTTGAAAGCAGACCAAGGCAGGCCAGCAGCACGGTTCGATTCCCGTAACAGCCTCCCCGAACAGGCGCCGGAATGTGGCGACTAGGGGCTTTTCACAGTAACTTCATTTGAAGCCTACTTGTGACAATAAGCGATTTTCATTTTTCATTCATAATCACGCGGTCCAATCGCTGTTTGTACAATCACGCGGTCCAATCGCTGTTTGTATAATCACGCGGTCCAATCGCTGTTTGTACAATCACGCGGTCCAATCGCTGTTTGTACAATCACACGGTCCAATCACGGTTTGTACAATCACACGGTCCAATCGCTGTTTGTACAATCACAAGGTCCAATCCCTGTTTGTACAATCACACGGTCCAATTCCTGTTTGTACAATCACACGGTCCAATCCCTGTTTGTACAATCACAAGGTCCAATCGCTGTTTGTACAATCACACGGTCCAATCGCTGTTTGTATAATCACACGGTCAAATCGCGGTTTGTGCAGTCACACGGTCCAATCGCTGTTTGTACAATCACACGGTCCAATCCCTGTTTGTACAATCACACGGTCCAATCCCTGTTTCGAGAATCACACGGTCCAATCACTGTTTGTACAATCACACGGTCCAATCCCTGTTTGTACAATCACACGGTCCAATCGCTGTTTGTACACTCACGCGGTCCAATCACTGTTTGTACAATCACACGGTCCAATCGCTGTTTGTACAATCACAAGGTCCAATCGCTGTTTGTACAATCACGCGGTCCAATCACTGTTTGTACAATCACACGGTCCAATCGTTGTTTGTACAATCACAAGGTCCAATCGCTGTTTGTACAATCACAAGGTCCAATCGCTGTTCGGCTCACAATGCCCCCCTCTGTATTCCCGGAGGAGAAGTTGGCACACAATCAGTGGGAAAGGGCCAAATAGGACGGTGCGTTTCAAGACCTCAGCGTCCTCACCCGCTATGAGGAAATAGTCCTGGACAAAGCACGGTCCAATCACTGTTTGTATAATCAAGCGGTCCAATCAGGGTTTGTATAATCACACAATCACTGTTTCTATAATCACACGGTCCAAACACTGTTTGTACAATCACACGGTCCAATCACTGTCTTTTTAATCACACGGTCCAATCACTGTTTGTACAATCACACGGTCCAATCACTGTCTTTTTAATCACACGGTCCAATCACTGTTTGTACAATCACACGGTCCAATCACAGTTTGTACAATCACGCGGTCCAATCGCTGTTTGTACAATCACACGGTCCAATCGCTGTTTGTACACTCACGCGGTCCAATCACGGTGTGTATAATCACACGGTCCAATCACTGTTTGTACAATCACACGGTCCAATTACTGTTTGTACAATCACACGGTCCAATCACTGTCTTTTTAATCACACGGTCCAATCACTGTTTGTACAATCACACGGTCCAATCACAGTTTGTACAATCACGCGGTCCAATCGCTGTTTGTACAATCACACGGTCCAATCGCTGTTTGTACACTCACGCGGTCCAATCACTGTTTGTACAATCACACGGTCCAATCGCTGTTTGTACAATCACAAGGTCCAATCGCTGTTTGTACAATCACGCGGTCCAATCACTGTTTGTACAATCACACGGTCCAATCGTTGTTTGTACAATCACAAGGTCCAATCGCTGTTTGTACAATCACAAGGTCCAATCGCTGTTCGGCTCACAATGCCCCCCTCTGTATTCCCGGAGGAGAAGTTGGCACACAATCAGTGGGAAAGGGCCAAATAGGACGGTGCGTTTCAAGACCTCAGCGTCCTCACCCGCTATGAGGAAATAGTCCTGGACAAAGCACGGTCCAATCACTGTTTGTATAATCAAGCGGTCCAATCAGGGTTTGTATAATCACACAATCACTGTTTCTATAATCACACGGTCCAAACACTGTTTCTTTATCATACATTCCAATCAGCGTTTGTATAATCACGCGGTCTAATCCCGGTTTGTATAATCACATTGTCCAATCACTATTTGTGTAATCACACGGACCAATCACGGTGTGTAAAATCACATGGTTTAATCACTGTTGGTATAATGACACAGCTCACTCACTGTTTGTATAACCGCACGGTCCAATCACTGAATACATAATCACATGGTCCAATCACTGTTTGTATAATTACAGGGTCCAATCACTGTTTGTATAATCTCACAGTCCAAACTGTGTGCCAGTGCAAGAGTTATAGGGGATTCAATTGTAAGGGGAATAGACAGGCGTTTCTGTGGCTGCAATCGAGGCTCCAGGATGGTATGTTGTCTCCCTGGTGCTAGGGTCAAGGATGTCTCGGAGCGGGTACAGGACATTCTGGAGGGGAAGGGGAAACAGCCAGTGGTCATGGTACACATCGGTGCAAACGGCACAGGTAAAAAAAGGTGTGATTTTTCTTTAGCAGAAGGTGCAACGGGGCCAGCATAGTTGCCAGATTGGGGAGGAACTTCCCATAATAGTTTACGAGACCGAGAAAAGAACGAAGATGCGAAGTGTCAGTCGGGGCGGGGGCATGTTGAATTGCACGCACCTTCTCTGCGACGGGGTGCAGACCTTCGCGGTCCACCCGATAACCTAGGTAGACTACTTCCTTTGCCTGAAATACGCACTTTGTGCGACGTAAACGGACTCCAGCCTCCGAAAGGCGTCTAAGGACAGCCTCCAGATTTTCCAAATGTTCCTGCTCCAACGTCCCTGTAATCAAAACGTCATCTAGGTAGACAGCCACACGTGGTAAACCTCTCAAAATGCCCTCCATAACGCGTTGAAAAATTGCGCAGGCAGAGGATACTCCAAAGGGCAACCGTGTATATTCATACAGGCCCCGGTGTGTATTAATCGTTACATATGGTCGGGAGGCAGGGTCCAGCTCCAACTGCAGGTAGGAGTGACTCATATCTAATTTTGTGAACGAGAGTCCACCTGCAAGTTTCGCATAGAGTTCCTCTATGCGAGGCTTTGGATATGGGTCGATTCGGGAAACCGTATTCACTGTAAGTTTATAGTCACCACACAAGCGATCTGTGGCATCTGGCTTCATTACACGTACAATTGGTGCTGCCCAGTCAGCAAAACGGACGGGCCTGATAATACTCAAACTCTCCAAACGAGTGAGCTCCCCTTCTACCTTCTCGAGCAAGGCGTAAGGCACTGGGCCCGCCCGGAAATAGCGCGGCGTGGCTCCTGGTTCAACTTGGATACGGGCTACAGCCCCTTTTATTTTCCCCAAACCAGGCTGGAATACATCTGGGTATCGGCCTAGCCCCAGTCAACCCTTCAGAAACTGTTTGGAGGATGTGCTGCCATTGCAACCGCAAATGGCGCAACCAGTCCCGACCCAACAGGCTGGGCCCATGGCATGATAAGTGGGAAACGCCCCTCCTGGCGTCCATAGACAACAGGGGTCATTGTAGTTCCTGCAATGTCCAGTGGTTCCCCCGTGTAGGTGGCCAACCTGGCCTGTGAGTCGGTTAATGTAAGGGTCTGTATACCCTGCTTGATGCGGTCGAATGTCCTTTGGGCGATCACGGAGACCGCTGCGCCAGTATCCAACTCCATCTCAAGCGGGTGGCCATTGACCCGTACTGTCACCTTAATGGGGGCCACACGGGGAGCTGCCACACAATGCAGCTGCAGGCAGTTGTCCTCCGTCTCCACGTCCTTAGGAGTAGTCGCCGCAGGTTCATCCACATGGAAGGTACGGCCTCTGGGCTGGTCCCAGTTACGGCCCCTGGGCTGGTCTCAGTTTCGGTTGGAACAACGGCGCCTCTGGCACCCCCAGGACCACCGTCCGCGACGGGGTCGGCGCCTACAAGTCTGACACGGACATGGCTCCTCATCCATTGGCTCTGGAGAAGGCTCCCTTCGGGGGGGAATGTCCGACGGCCACTGGCGTCGGTCCGGACGTTGCCTCGCCCAAGGTACCGCAGGAGTGCGGGGGGACGTTTTCGGACGGAAGGGGTTGCGCCCCAAGGCATGCACTTCCATTCCCTGTAGCTCCTGTACTCCTCGCTCTGCACTCTCTCGGGACAATACTATTTGAATGGCCTGTTGAAAAGTCAATGTTGGCTCCGCTAACAACTTTCTCTGGGTGGCCGCATTGTTAATACTGCAAACCAAACAGTCGCATAACATTTCTGACAAGGTCTCACCATAGTCACAGTACTCCGCAATCCTGCGTAGCCTGGATAGAAAATCGGCAAGGGATTATCCAGAGGTCCTCTCAGCGGTATTAAACCGGTAACGCTGGACTATCGTGGACGGGGTTGGGTTAAAATGTTGCCCCACTATATTCATAAGTTCATCAAACGTTTTGGTGTCCGGCACAGCTGGGTACGTAAGGCTCCTAATCACCCCAAACGTATGCGGCCCGCAGGCGGTGAGCAATATGACCACCTGGCGCTCGTTTTCAGTGATATTGTTTGCCCGGAAATAGTAACGCATCCGTTGTGTGCACTGGTTCCAGCTTTCCAGCGCAGCATCAAAAACATCCAAACGTCCGTACAGAGGCATGGTATAATAGAAAACAACTTGCAACCTGTATCCAACAAAAATCCAGGGAGGTGGCTTCAGCAGTGTAGACAGCTATTCACTTTAACCTTCGTCGCCAGTTTTGTACGGGCCACGAAGAATCCAGCACGAGTTTTAAGGATACAAAGTAATAACATTTATTTACTATAACATATATACATAACAGTTGCAGTAACTTCTCTTGCTACATACTCCTTCCTGCTGGTTCCTGAACTGGCCAGCTTATTTATACTAGGAGTTTACTAGTGGTTTCTCCGCCCCCCCTCATTGGGGAAGCTCATACTCCCACAGGATTGTGGGATAGTCATTAGTCCCCAGCCAATGGTAAATAGGCAGGTTATAACACTCTGAAATAGTTGTCAATGACATCCTTGGCTTGTGAGTCTTTGCCATAATCCTTGACAACAACACAGCTGCAGCCTACAACCTTGCGAGGTTTTCCTTCTCTGTCTATTTTGCACAGGCCTACCCATTCACCAAGTTTTTTGTTGTCATCAACCTTAATCAGGTTGATCTGATGCTCTGCACAGAGTGCCTCTACCAACTTAACATACTGTGCCTCATCACAATTGCCTGCCAGGACACACAAGTGAGCTTGTCGTTTGTCCAGCACCTTGACAACATCCCGGAGATCACAACACAAGTCATCGTGGATGTATGCAGTTTTAAGCACTTCCTGAAGTGCTGTGTTAACATTCATGAGACTGCCTGCAGTTATGCATTCCTCGGCCATTGTGCTGCTTGCTGTGCCGGATCAGGGCGGTTTCCGCGGACCTGAGAAACCGATCCGCCGACAAGGCGGCGGAGAGAGAGCGCTTAAATCCATTATCAAGAACTTTATAGCAGAACATTTGGAAAGCAGTGGCAGGATCAGTCAGAGTCAGCATGGATTTATGAAGGGAAAATCATGCTTGACAAATCAGTTGGAATTCTTTGAAGATGTAACCAGTATACGGTCCAATCACTGTTTGTATAATCACACGGTCCAATCACTGTCTTTTTAATCACACGGTCCAATCACGGTTTGTATAATCACACGGTCCAATCACGGTGTGTATAATCACACGGTCCAATCACGGTGTGTATAATCACACGGTCCAATCACGGTGTGTATAATCACGCGGTCCAATCACTGTTTGTACAATCACACGGTCCAATCGCTGTTTGTACACTCACGCGGTCCAATCACTGTTTGTACAATCACACGGTCCAATCGCTGTTTGTACAATCACAAGGTCCAATCGCTGTTTGTACAATCACGCAGTCCAATCACTGTTTGTACAATCACACGGTCCAATCGTTGTTTGTACAATCACAAGGTCCAATCGCTGTTTGTACAATCACAAGGTCCAATCGCTGTTCGGCTCACAATGCCCCCCTCTGTATTCCCGGAGGAGAAGTTGGCACACAATCAGTGGGAAAGGGCCAAATAGGACGGTGCGTTTCAAGACCTCAGCGTCCTCACCCGCTATGAGGAAATAGTCCTGGACAAAGCACGGTCCAATCACTGTTTGTATAATCAAGCGGTCCAATCAGGGTTTGTATAATCACACAATCACTGTTTCTATAATCACACGGTCCAAACACTGTTTCTTTATCATACATTCCAATCAGCGTTTGTATAATCACGCGGTCTAATCCCGGTTTGTATAATCACATTGTCCAATCACTATTTGTGTAATCACACGGACCAATCACGGTGTGTAAAATCACATGGTTTAATCACTGTTGGTATAATGACACAGCTCACTCACTGTTTGTATAACCGCACGGTCCAATCACTGAATACATAATCACATGGTCCAATCACTGTTTGTATAATTACAGGGTCCAATCACTGTTTGTATAATCTCACAGTCCAAACTGTGTGCCAGTGCAAGAGTTATAGGGGATTCAATTGTAAGGGGAATAGACAGGCGTTTCTGTGGCTGCAATCGAGGCTCCAGGATGGTATGTTGTCTCCCTGGTGCTAGGGTCAAGGATGTCTCGGAGCGGGTACAGGACATTCTGGAGGGGAAGGGGAAACAGCCAGTGGTCATGGTACACATCGGTGCAAACGGCACAGGTAAAAAAAGGTGTGATTTTTCTTTAGCAGAAGGTGCAACGGGGCCAGCATAGTTGCCAGATTGGGGAGGAACTTCCCATAATAGTTTACGAGACCGAGAAAAGAACGAAGATGCGAAGTGTCAGTCGGGGCGGGGGCATGTTGAATTGCACGCACCTTCTCTGCGACGGGGTGCAGACCTTCGCGGTCCACCCGATAACCTAGGTAGACTACTTCCTTTGCCTGAAATACGCACTTTGTGCGACGTAAACGGACTCCAGCCTCCGAAAGGCGTCTAAGGACAGCCTCCAGATTTTCCAAATGTTCCTGCTCCAACGTCCCTGTAATCAAAACGTCATCTAGGTAGACAGCCACACGTGGTAAACCTCTCAAAATGCCCTCCATAACGCGTTGAAAAATTGCGCAGGCAGAGGATACTCCAAAGGGCAACCGTGTATATTCATACAGGCCCCGGTGTGTATTAATCGTTACATATGGTCGGGAGGCAGGGTCCAGCTCCAACTGCAGGTAGGAGTGACTCATATCTAATTTTGTGAACGAGAGTCCACCTGCAAGTTTCGCATAGAGTTCCTCTATGCGAGGCTTTGGATATGGGTCGATTCGGGAAACCGTATTCACTGTAAGTTTATAGTCACCACACAAGCGATCTGTGGCATCTGGCTTCATTACACGTACAATTGGTGCTGCCCAGTCAGCAAAACGGACGGGCCTGATAATACTCAAACTCTCCAAACGAGTGAGCTCCCCTTCTACCTTCTCGAGCAAGGCGTAAGGCACTGGGCCCGCCCGGAAATAGCGCGGCGTGGCTCCTGGTTCAACTTGGATACGGGCTACAGCCCCTTTTATTTTCCCCAAACCAGGCTGGAATACATCTGGGTATCGGCCTAGCCCCAGTCAACCCTTCAGAAACTGTTTGGAGGATGTGCTGCCATTGCAACCGCAAATGGCGCAACCAGTCCCGACCCAACAGGCTGGGCCCATGGCATGATAAGTGGGAAACGCCCCTCCTGGCGTCCATAGACAACAGGGGTCATTGTAGTTCCTGCAATGTCCAGTGGTTCCCCCGTGTAGGTGGCCAACCTGGCCTGTGAGTCGGTTAATGTAAGGGTCTGTATACCCTGCTTGATGCGGTCGAATGTCCTTTGGGCGATCACGGAGACCGCTGCGCCAGTATCCAACTCCATCTCAAGCGGGTGGCCATTGACCCGTACTGTCACCTTAATGGGGGCCACACGGGGAGCTGCCACACAATGCAGCTGCAGGCAGTTGTCCTCCGTCTCCACGTCCTTAGGAGTAGTCGCCGCAGGTTCATCCACATGGAAGGTACGGCCTCTGGGCTGGTCCCAGTTACGGCCCCTGGGCTGGTCTCAGTTTCGGTTGGAACAACGGCGCCTCTGGCACCCCCAGGACCACCGTCCGCGACGGGGTCGGCGCCTACAAGTCTGACACGGACATGGCTCCTCATCCATTGGCTCTGGAGAAGGCTCCCTTCGGGGGGGAATGTCCGACGGCCACTGGCGTCGGTCCGGACGTTGCCTCGCCCAAGGTACCGCAGGAGTGCGGGGGGACGTTTTCGGACGGAAGGGGTTGCGCCCCAAGGCATGCACTTCCATTCCCTGTAGCTCCTGTACTCCTCGCTCTGCACTCTCTCGGGACAATACTATTTGAATGGCCTGTTGAAAAGTCAATGTTGGCTCCGCTAACAACTTTCTCTGGGTGGCCGCATTGTTAATACTGCAAACCAAACAGTCGCATAACATTTCTGACAAGGTCTCACCATAGTCACAGTACTCCGCAATCCTGCGTAGCCTGGATAGAAAATCGGCAAGGGATTATCCAGAGGTCCTCTCAGCGGTATTAAACCGGTAACGCTGGACTATCGTGGACGGGGTTGGGTTAAAATGTTGCCCCACTATATTCATAAGTTCATCAAACGTTTTGGTGTCCGGCACAGCTGGGTACGTAAGGCTCCTAATCACCCCAAACGTATGCGGCCCGCAGGCGGTGAGCAATATGACCACCTGGCGCTCGTTTTCAGTGATATTGTTTGCCCGGAAATAGTAACGCATCCGTTGTGTGCACTGGTTCCAGCTTTCCAGCGCAGCATCAAAAACATCCAAACGTCCGTACAGAGGCATGGTATAATAGAAAACAACTTGCAACCTGTATCCAACAAAAATCCAGGGAGGTGGCTTCAGCAGTGTAGACAGCTATTCACTTTAACCTTCGTCGCCAGTTTTGTACGGGCCACGAAGAATCCAGCACGAGTTTTAAGGATACAAAATAATAACATTTATTTACTATAACATATATACATAACAGTTGCAGTAACTTCTCTTGCTACATACTCCTTCCTGCTGGTTCCTGAACTGGCCAGCTTATTTATACTAGGAGTTTACTAGTGGTTTCTCCGCCCCCCCTCATTGGGGAAGCTCATACTCCCACAGGATTGTGGGATAGTCATTAGTCCCCAGCCAATAGTAAGTAGGCAGGTTATAACACTCTGAAATAGTTGTCAATGACATCCTTGGCTTGTGAGTCTTTGCCATAATCCTTGACAACAACACAGCTGCAGCCTACAACCTTGCGAGGTTTTCCTTCTCTGTCTATTTTGCACAGGCCTACCCATTCACCAAGTTTTTTGTTGTCATCAACCTTAATCAGGTTGATCTGATGCTCTGCACAGAGTGCCTCTACCAACTTAACATACTGTGCCTCATCACAATTGCCTGCCAGGACACACAAGTGAGCTTGTCGTTTGTCCAGCACCTTGACAACATCCCGGAGATCACAACACAAGTCATCGTGGATGTATGCAGTTTTAAGCACTTCCTGAAGTGCTGTGTTAACATTCATGAGACTGCCTGCAGTTATGCATTCCTCGGCCATTGTGCTGCTTGCTGTGCCGGATCAGGGCGGTTTCCGCGGACCTGAGAAACCGATCCGCCGACAAGGCGGCGGAGAGAGAGCGCTTAAATCCATTATCAAGAACTTTAAAGCAGAACATTTGGAAAGCAGTGGCAGGATCAGTCAGAGTCAGCATGGATTTATGAAGGGAAAATCATGCTTGACAAATCAGTTGGAATTCTTTGAAGATGTAACCAGTATACGGTCCAATCACTGTTTGTATAATCACACGGTCCAATCACTGTCTTTTTAATCACACGGTCCAATCACGGTTTGTATAATCACACGGTCCAATCACGGTGTGTATAATCACACGGTCCAATCACGGTGTGTATAATCACACGGTCCAATCACGGTGTGTATAATCACGCGGTCCAATCACTGTTTGTACAATCACACGGTCCAATCGCTGTTTGTACACTCACGCGGTCCAATCACTGTTTGTACAATCACACGGTCCAATCGCTGTTTGTACAATCACAAGGTCCAATCGCTGTTTGTACAATCACGCAGTCCAATCACTGTTTGTACAATCACACGGTCCAATCGTTGTTTGTACAATCACAAGGTCCAATCGCTGTTTGTACAATCACAAGGTCCAATCGCTGTTCGGCTCACAATGCCCCCCTCTGTATTCCCGGAGGAGAAGTTGGCACACAATCAGTGGGAAAGGGCCAAATAGGACGGTGCGTTTCAAGACCTCAGCGTCCTCACCCGCTATGAGGAAATAGTCCTGGACAAAGCACGGTCCAATCACTGTTTGTATAATCAAGCGGTCCAATCAGGGTTTGTATAATCACACAATCACTGTTTCTATAATCACACGGTCCAAACACTGTTTCTTTATCATACATTCCAATCAGCGTTTGTATAATCACGCGGTCTAATCCCGGTTTGTATAATCACATTGTCCAATCACTATTTGTGTAATCACACGGACCAATCACGGTGTGTAAAATCACATGGTTTAATCACTGTTGGTATAATGACACAGCTCACTCACTGTTTGTATAACCGCACGGTCCAATCACTGAATACATAATCACATGGTCCAATCACTGTTTGTATAATTACAGGGTCCAATCACTGTTTGTATAATCTCACAGTCCAAACTGTGTGCCAGTGCAAGAGTTATAGGGGATTCAATTGTAAGGGGAATAGACAGGCGTTTCTGTGGCTGCAATCGAGGCTCCAGGATGGTATGTTGTCTCCCTGGTGCTAGGGTCAAGGATGTCTCGGAGCGGGTACAGGACATTCTGGAGGGGAAGGGGAAACAGCCAGTGGTCATGGTACACATCGGTGCAAACGGCACAGGTAAAAAAAGGTGTGATTTTTCTTTAGCAGAAGGTGCAACGGGGCCAGCATAGTTGCCAGATTGGGGAGGAACTTCCCATAATAGTTTACGAGACCGAGAAAAGAACGAAGATGCGAAGTGTCAGTCGGGGCGGGGGCATGTTGAATTGCACGCACCTTCTCTGCGACGGGGTGCAGACCTTCGCGGTCCACCCGATAACCTAGGTAGACTACTTCCTTTGCCTGAAATACGCACTTTGTGCGACGTAAACGGACTCCAGCCTCCGAAAGGCGTCTAAGGACAGCCTCCAGATTTTCCAAATGTTCCTGCTCCAACGTCCCTGTAATCAAAACGTCATCTAGGTAGACAGCCACACGTGGTAAACCTCTCAAAATGCCCTCCATAACGCGTTGAAAAATTGCGCAGGCAGAGGATACTCCAAAGGGCAACCGTGTATATTCATACAGGCCCCGGTGTGTATTAATCGTTACATATGGTCGGGAGGCAGGGTCCAGCTCCAACTGCAGGTAGGAGTGACTCATATCTAATTTTGTGAACGAGAGTCCACCTGCAAGTTTCGCATAGAGTTCCTCTATGCGAGGCTTTGGATATGGGTCGATTCGGGAAACCGTATTCACTGTAAGTTTATAGTCACCACACAAGCGATCTGTGGCATCTGGCTTCATTACACGTACAATTGGTGCTGCCCAGTCAGCAAAACGGACGGGCCTGATAATACTCAAACTCTCCAAACGAGTGAGCTCCCCTTCTACCTTCTCGAGCAAGGCGTAAGGCACTGGGCCCGCCCGGAAATAGCGCGGCGTGGCTCCTGGTTCAACTTGGATACGGGCTACAGCCCCTTTTATTTTCCCCAAACCAGGCTGGAATACATCTGGGTATCGGCCTAGCCCCAGTCAACCCTTCAGAAACTGTTTGGAGGATGTGCTGCCATTGCAACCGCAAATGGCGCAACCAGTCCCGACCCAACAGGCTGGGCCCATGGCATGATAAGTGGGAAACGCCCCTCCTGGCGTCCATAGACAACAGGGGTCATTGTAGTTCCTGCAATGTCCAGTGGTTCCCCCGTGTAGGTGGCCAACCTGGCCTGTGAGTCGGTTAATGTAAGGGTCTGTATACCCTGCTTGATGCGGTCGAATGTCCTTTGGGCGATCACGGAGACCGCTGCGCCAGTATCCAACTCCATCTCAAGCGGGTGGCCATTGACCCGTACTGTCACCTTAATGGGGGCCACACGGGGAGCTGCCACACAATGCAGCTGCAGGCAGTTGTCCTCCGTCTCCACGTCCTTAGGAGTAGTCGCCGCAGGTTCATCCACATGGAAGGTACGGCCTCTGGGCTGGTCCCAGTTACGGCCCCTGGGCTGGTCTCAGTTTCGGTTGGAACAACGGCGCCTCTGGCACCCCCAGGACCACCGTCCGCGACGGGGTCGGCGCCTACAAGTCTGACACGGACATGGCTCCTCATCCATTGGCTCTGGAGAAGGCTCCCTTCGGGGGGGAATGTCCGACGGCCACTGGCGTCGGTCCGGACGTTGCCTCGCCCAAGGTACCGCAGGAGTGCGGGGGGACGTTTTCGGACGGAAGGGGTTGCGCCCCAAGGCATGCACTTCCATTCCCTGTAGCTCCTGTACTCCTCGCTCTGCACTCTCTCGGGACAATACTATTTGAATGGCCTGTTGAAAAGTCAATGTTGGCTCCGCTAACAACTTTCTCTGGGTGGCCGCATTGTTAATACTGCAAACCAAACAGTCGCATAACATTTCTGACAAGGTCTCACCATAGTCACAGTACTCCGCAATCCTGCGTAGCCTGGATAGAAAATCGGCAAGGGATTATCCAGAGGTCCTCTCAGCGGTATTAAACCGGTAACGCTGGACTATCGTGGACGGGGTTGGGTTAAAATGTTGCCCCACTATATTCATAAGTTCATCAAACGTTTTGGTGTCCGGCACAGCTGGGTACGTAAGGCTCCTAATCACCCCAAACGTATGCGGCCCGCAGGCGGTGAGCAATATGACCACCTGGCGCTCGTTTTCAGTGATATTGTTTGCCCGGAAATAGTAACGCATCCGTTGTGTGCACTGGTTCCAGCTTTCCAGCGCAGCATCAAAAACATCCAAACGTCCGTACAGAGGCATGGTATAATAGAAAACAACTTGCAACCTGTATCCAACAAAAATCCAGGGAGGTGGCTTCAGCAGTGTAGACAGCTATTCACTTTAACCTTCGTCGCCAGTTTTGTACGGGCCACGAAGAATCCAGCACGAGTTTTAAGGATACAAAGTAATAACATTTATTTACTATAACATATATACATAACAGTTGCAGTAACTTCTCTTGCTACATACTCCTTCCTGCTGGTTCCTGAACTGGCCAGCTTATTTATACTAGGAGTTTACTAGTGGTTTCTCCGCCCCCCCTCATTGGGGAAGCTCATACTCCCACAGGATTGTGGGATAGTCATTAGTCCCCAGCCAATAGTAAGTAGGCAGGTTATAACACTCTGAAATAGTTGTCAATGACATCCTTGGCTTGTGAGTCTTTGCCATAATCCTTGACAACAACACAGCTGCAGCCTACAACCTTGCGAGGTTTTCCTTCTCTGTCTATTTTGCACAGGCCTACCCATTCACCAAGTTTTTTGTTGTCATCAACCTTAATCAGGTTGATCTGATGCTCTGCACAGAGTGCCTCTACCAACTTAACATACTGTGCCTCATCACAATTGCCTGCCAGGACACACAAGTGAGCTTGTCGTTTGTCCAGCACCTTGACAACATCCCGGAGATCACAACACAAGTCATCGTGGATGTATGCAGTTTTAAGCACTTCCTGAAGTGCTGTGTTAACATTCATGAGACTGCCTGCAGTTATGCATTCCTCGGCCATTGTGCTGCTTGCTGTGCCGGATCAGGGCGGTTTCCGCGGACCTGAGAAACCGATCCGCCGACAAGGCGGCGGAGAGAGAGCGCTTAAATCCATTATCAAGAACTTTAAAGCAGAACATTTGGAAAGCAGTGGCAGGATCAGTCAGAGTCAGCATGGATTTATGAAGGGAAAATCATGCTTGACAAATCAGTTGGAATTCTTTGAAGATGTAACCAGTATACGGTCCAATCACTGTTTGTATAATCACACGGTCCAATCACTGTCTTTTTAATCACACGGTCCAATCACGGTTTGTATAATCACACGGTCCAATCACGGTGTGTATAATCACACGGTCCAATCACGGTGTGTATAATCACACGGTCCAATCACGGTGTGTATAATCACGCGGTCCAATCACTGTTTGTACAATCACACGGTCCAATCGCTGTTTGTACACTCACGCGGTCCAATCACTGTTTGTACAATCACACGGTCCAATCGCTGTTTGTACAATCACAAGGTCCAATCGCTGTTTGTACAATCACGCAGTCCAATCACTGTTTGTACAATCACACGGTCCAATCGTTGTTTGTACAATCACAAGGTCCAATCGCTGTTTGTACAATCACAAGGTCCAATCGCTGTTCGGCTCACAATGCCCCCCTCTGTATTCCCGGAGGAGAAGTTGGCACACAATCAGTGGGAAAGGGCCAAATAGGACGGTGCGTTTCAAGACCTCAGCGTCCTCACCCGCTATGAGGAAATAGTCCTGGACAAAGCACGGTCCAATCACTGTTTGTATAATCAAGCGGTCCAATCAGGGTTTGTATAATCACACAATCACTGTTTCTATAATCACACGGTCCAAACACTGTTTCTTTATCATACATTCCAATCAGCGTTTGTATAATCACGCGGTCTAATCCCGGTTTGTATAATCACATTGTCCAATCACTATTTGTGTAATCACACGGACCAATCACGGTGTGTAAAATCACATGGTTTAATCACTGTTGGTATAATGACACAGCTCACTCACTGTTTGTATAACCGCACGGTCCAATCACTGAATACATAATCACATGGTCCAATCACTGTTTGTATAATTACAGGGTCCAATCACTGTTTGTATAATCTCACAGTCCAAACTGTGTGCCAGTGCAAGAGTTATAGGGGATTCAATTGTAAGGGGAATAGACAGGCGTTTCTGTGGCTGCAATCGAGGCTCCAGGATGGTATGTTGTCTCCCTGGTGCTAGGGTCAAGGATGTCTCGGAGCGGGTACAGGACATTCTGGAGGGGAAGGGGAAACAGCCAGTGGTCATGGTACACATCGGTGCAAACGGCACAGGTAAAAAAAGGTGTGATTTTTCTTTAGCAGAAGGTGCAACGGGGCCAGCATAGTTGCCAGATTGGGGAGGAACTTCCCATAATAGTTTACGAGACCGAGAAAAGAACGAAGATGCGAAGTGTCAGTCGGGGCGGGGGCATGTTGAATTGCGCGCACCTTCTCTGCGACGGGGTGCAGACCTTCGCGGTCCACCCGATAACCTAGGTAGACTACTTCCTTTGCCTGAAATACGCACTTTGTGCGACGTAAACGGACTCCAGCCTCCGAAAGGCGTCTAAGGACAGCCTCCAGATTTTCCAAATGTTCCTGCTCCAACGTCCCTGTAATCAAAACGTCATCTAGGTAGACAGCCACACGTGGTAAACCTCTCAAAATGCCCTCCATAACGCGTTGAAAAATTGCGCAGGCAGAGGATACTCCAAAGGGCAACCGTGTATATTCATACAGGCCCCGGTGTGTATTAATCGTTACATATGGTCGGGAGGCAGGGTCCAGCTCCAACTGCAGGTAGGAGTGACTCATATCTAATTTTGTGAACGAGAGTCCACCTGCAAGTTTCGCATAGAGTTCCTCTATGCGAGGCTTTGGATATGGGTCGATTCGGGAAACCGTATTCACTGTAAGTTTATAGTCACCACACAAGCGATCTGTGGCATCTGGCTTCATTACACGTACAATTGGTGCTGCCCAGTCAGCAAAACGGACGGGCCTGATAATACTCAAACTCTCCAAACGAGTGAGCTCCCCTTCTACCTTCTCGAGCAAGGCGTAAGGCACTGGGCGCGCCCGGAAATAGCGCGGCGTGGCTCCTGGTTCAACTTGGATACGGGCTACAGCCCCTTTTATTTTCCCCAAACCAGGCTGGAATACATCTGGGTATCGGCCTAGCCCCAGTCAACCCTTCAGAAACTGTTTGGAGGATGTGCTGCCATTGCAACCGCAAATGGCGCAACCAGTCCCGACCCAACAGGCTGGGCCCATGGCATGATAAGTGGGAAACGCCCCTCCTGGCGTCCATAGACAACAGGGGTCATTGTAGTTCCTGCAATGTCCAGTGGTTCCCCCGTGTAGGTGGCCAACCTGGCCTGTGAGTCGGTTAATGTAAGGGTCTGTATACCCTGCTTGATGCGGTCGAATGTCCTTTGGGCGATCACGGAGACCGCTGCGCCAGTATCCAACTCCATCTCAAGCGGGTGGCCATTGACCCGTACTGTCACCTTAATGGGGGCCACACGGGGAGCTGCCACACAATGCAGCTGCAGGCAGTTGTCCTCCGTCTCCACGTCCTTAGGAGTAGTCGCCGCAGGTTCATCCACATGGAAGGTACGGCCTCTGGGCTGGTCCCAGTTACGGCCCCTGGGCTGGTCTCAGTTTCGGTTGGAACAACGGCGCCTCTGGCACCCCCAGGACCACCGTCCGCGACGGGGTCGGCGCCTACAAGTCTGACACGGACATGGCTCCTCATCCATTGGCTCTGGAGAAGGCTCCCTTCGGGGGGGAATGTCCGACGGCCACTGGCGTCGGTCCGGACGTTGCCTCGCCCAAGGTACCGCAGGAGTGCGGGGGGACGTTTTCGGACGGAAGGGGTTGCGCCCCAAGGCATGCACTTCCATTCCCTGTAGCTCCTGTACTCCTCGCTCTGCACTCTCTCGGGACAATACTATTTGAATGGCCTGTTGAAAAGTCAATGTTGGCTCCGCTAACAACTTTCTCTGGGTGGCCGCATTGTTAATACTGCAAACCAAACAGTCGCATAACATTTCTGACAAGGTCTCACCATAGTCACAGTACTCCGCAATCCTGCGTAGCCTGGATAGAAAATCGGCAAGGGATTATCCAGAGGTCCTCTCAGCGGTATTAAACCGGTAACGCTGGACTATCGTGGACGGGGTTGGGTTAAAATGTTGCCCCACTATATTCATAAGTTCATCAAACGTTTTGGTGTCCGGCACAGCTGGGTACGTAAGGCTCCTAATCACCCCAAACGTATGCGGCCCGCAGGCGGTGAGCAATATGACCACCTGGCGCTCGTTTTCAGTGATATTGTTTGCCCGGAAATAGTAACGCATCCGTTGTGTGCACTGGTTCCAGCTTTCCAGCGCAGCATCAAAAACATCCAAACGTCCGTACAGAGGCATGGTATAATAGAAAACAACTTGCAACCTGTATCCAACAAAAATCCAGGGAGGTGGCTTCAGCAGTGTAGACAGCTATTCACTTTAACCTTCGTCGCCAGTTTTGTACGGGCCACGAAGAATCTAGCACGAGTTTTAAGGATACAAAGTAATAACATTTATTTACTATAACATATATACATAACAGTTGCAGTAACTTCTCTTGCTACATACTCCTTCCTGCTGGTTCCTGAACTGGCCAGCTTATTTATACTAGGAGTTTACTAGTGGTTTCTCCGCCCCCCCTCATTGGGGAAGCTCATACTCCCACAGGATTGTGGGATAGTCATTAGTCCCCAGCCAATAGTAAGTAGGCAGGTTATAACACTCTGAAATAGTTGTCAATAACATCCTTGGCTTGTGAGTCTTTGCCATAATCCTTGACAACAACACAGCTGCAGCCTACAACCTTGCGAGGTTTTCCTTCTCTGTCTATTTTGCACAGGCCTACCCATTCACCAAGTTTTTTGTTGTCATCAACCTTAATCAGGTTGATCTGATGCTCTGCACAGAGTGCCTCTACCAACTTAACATACTGTGCCTCATCACAATTGCCTGCCAGGACACACAAGTGAGCTTGTCGTTTGTCCAGCACCTTGACAACATCCCGGAGATCACAACACAAGTCATCGTGGATGTATGCAGTTTTAAGCACTTCCTGAAGTGCTGTGTTAACATTCATGAGACTGCCTGCAGTTATGCATTCCTCGGCCATTGTGCTGCTTGCTGTGCCGGATCAGGGCGGTTTCCGCGGACCTGAGAAACCGATCCGCCGACAAGGCGGCGGAGAGAGAGCGCTTAAATCCATTATCAAGAACTTTATAGCAGAACATTTGGAAAGCAGTGGCAGGATCAGTCAGAGTCAGCATGGATTTATGAAGGGAAAATCATGCTTGACAAATCAGTTGGAATTCTTTGAAGATGTAACCAGTATACGGTCCAATCACTGTTTGTATAATCACACGGTCCAATCACTGTCTTTTTAATCACACGGTCCAATCACGGTTTGTATAATCACACGGTCCAATCACGGTGTGTATAATCACACGGTCCAATCACGGTGTGTATAATCACACGGTCCAATCACGGTGTGTATAATCACACGGTCCAATCACTGTTTGTATAATCACACGGTCCAATCACGGTTTGTATAATCACACGGTCCAATCACGGTGTGTATAATCACACGGTCCAATCACGGTGTGTATAATCACACAGTCCAATCACTGTTTGTATAATCACACGGTCCAATCACTGTTTGTATAATCACACGGTCCAATCACGGTTTGTATAATCACACGGTCCAATCACGGTGTGTATAATCACACGGTCCAATCACTGTTTGTACAATCACACGGTCCAATTACTGTTTGTACAATCACACGGTCCAATCACTGTCTTTTTAATCACACGGTCCAATCACTGTTTGTACAATCACACGGTCCAATCACTGTCTTTTTAATCACACGGTCCAATCACTGTTTGTACAATCACACGGTCCAATCACTGTTTGTACAATCACACGGTCCAATCACGGTGTGTATAATCACACGGTCCAATCACGGTGTGTATAATCACACGGTCCAATCACTGTTTGTACAATCACACGGTCCAATTACTGTTTGTACAATCACACGGTCCAATCACTGTCTTTTTAATCACACGGTCCAATCACTGTTTGTACAATCACACGGTCCAATCACTGTCTTTTTAATCACACGGTCCAATCACTGTTTGTACAATCACACGGTCCAATCACTGTTTGTACAATCACACGGTCCAATCACTGTTTGTATAATCACACGGTCCAATCACTGTCTTTTTAATCACACGGTCCAATCACTGTTTGTACAATCACACGGTCCAATCACTGTTTGTACAATCACATGGTCCAATCACTGTTTGTATAATCGCATGGTCCAATCACTGTTTGTATAATGACACGGTTCAATCACGGTTTGTATAATGACACGGTCCAATCACGGTTTGTATAATCACACGGTCCAATCACGGTGTGTATAATCACACGGTCCAATCACGGTTTGTATAATCACACGGTCCAATCACGGTGTGTATAATCACACGGTCCAATCACTGTTTGTATAATCACACGGTCCAATCATGGTTTGTATAATCACACAGTCCAATCACGGTGTGTATAATCACACGGTCCAATCACGGTGTGTATAATTACACGGTCCAATCACTGTTTGTACAATCACACGGTCCAATCACAGTTTGTATAATCACACGGTCCAATCACGGTGTGTATAATCACACAGTCCAATCACTGTTTGTATAATCACACGGTCCAATCACGGTTTGTATAATCACACAGTCCAATCACGGTGTGTATAATCACACGGTCCAATCACGGTGTGTACAATCACACGGTCCAATCACTGTTTGTACAATCACACGGTCCAATCACTGTTTGTACAATCACAAGATCCAATCACTGTCTTTTTAATCACACGGTCCAATCAATGTTTGTACAATCACACGGTCCAATTACTGTTTGTATAATCATAGAATTCATAGAATCATCAAATTTACAATGCAGAAGGAGGCCATTTGGCCCATCGAGACTGCGCCGGCTCTTGGAAAGAACACACTACTTAAGCCCATGCCTCCACCCTATCCCTGTAACCCAGTAATCCCACCTCACCTTCTTTGGATACTAAGGGCAATTTATCATGGCCAATCCACCTAACCTGCACATCGTTGGACTGTGGAAGGAAACCGGAGCACCCGGAAGAAACCCAAGCAGATACAGGGAGAACGTGTAGACCCCGCAGAGACAGTGACCCAGCGGGGAATCGAACCTGGAACCCTGGAGCTGTGAAGCAACTGTGCTCACTACTATGCTACCGTGCTGCCCTGATCACACGGTCCAATCACTGTTTGTACAATCACACGGTCCAATCACTGTTTGTATAATGACACGGTCCAATCACGGTTTGTATAATCACACGGTCCAATCACTTTTTTTAAAATCACAGGGCCCAATCACTGTTTGTATCTACACACGGTCCAGTCACTGTTTGTATCAACATGCGGTCCAGTCACTGTTTGTATCAACATGCGGTCCAGTCACTGTATCAACACATGGTCCAGTCACTGGTTGTATCAACACATGGTCCGGTCACTATTTGTATCAACACACGGTCCAGTCACTGTTTGTATCAACACGCGGTCCAGTCACTGTATCAACACATGGTCCAGTCACTGTTTGTATCAACACACGGTCCAGTCACTTTGTATCAACACACGGTCCAGTCACTGTTTGTATCAACACACGGTCCAGTCACTGTTTGTATCAACACACGGTCCAGTCACTGTTTGTATCAACACACGGTCCAGTCACTGTTTGTATCAACACACGGTCCAGTCACTGTTTGTATCAACACACAGTCCAGTCACTGTATCAACACACGGTCCAGTCACTGTTTGTATCAACACACGGTCCAGTCACTGTTTGTATCAACACACAGTCCAGTCACTGTATCAACACACGGTCCAGTCACTGTTTGTATCAACACACGGTCCAGTCACTGTATCAACACACGGTCCAGTCACTGTTTCCAAAATCACATGGTCCAATTATTGTTGATTTAATCACACCGTCCAATCATTACAGCACCCCCCACCACTGTATGTTAATCTTTTGGGGCAGCCTTTTTGTCTCTTCAGTTGGTTCAGAACCGTTATTTCCTGCTGGTATAGCAGGGCATGCAGTTCTCTCGCAGCACCGTCCCATCCCTCCCCTTGTGCCCATTTCCTTGTGGCTTCACAGGCTGAGGCTGGTATTTTGTGCCTATTCTTCCGCTGGGCTGTGACTTACTGTTGATATTTTAAGCAGTGCAAGGGTCCAGTTTCCCCAGTTCCATCAAATCCTTGCATGATTCCATCTGTGGGTGGCAGAAAGCTTGTTAAAGCAATCCAGTTGATGCAGGCCTTTAAAAACTGGGAATTTATTCACTGAACGCCCACTTTACTGATCTGACATCCTACCACACACAAAGACCACACTTTATGGGTCATGTGGGATATGAGAGACTCATAGACGGAGAAAGAGACTGCTGTGGGAAGTTCATTAAAATGATTCAATTGCACACACTGGGCACATTACAGCAATAAGTGGTTGAAATCTTTGTCTTTAGTTAAAGAGGAATTGCTACAATCGTTATTGGTTGATGCTGGACTCCGATTGCTAATCTGATAGTCTCTCTTCACTGGGAATTAGCGTCTATCCAATATTTATTTTGTGGTTTCACTGTTGCTGAGAGCTGAACACAAAATACTGATTGACGTTTTAGTGCCGGTTTGAGGGACTCTCAATGTCATCTTTTCAGATGTGATGATGAACTTTGGCCATCTCAAGTAGATGTAACGCTCCTGGTACATACCCCCTGCTATTTGATGGAGAGCTGGGGACCTCCCCCAGGTCTAACATTTAATCCTCAACCAACTCCACTGAAACAGATAATCTGATCCTTATCACGTTGCAGTTTGTGGTAAATTGCTGCCCACAGATTGGCTGCTGCATTTCCTTCATTGCACCAGTTACTGTACTCCAAATTGTTTTCATTTGCTGTGAGCTATTTAACTGGAGGAACTTTCTCCTCATATAGGGAGGTTTTTAGTGGCAGGGCTGAGAGAGGTTTTGGTGCTTTTAGAGAAATGCCAGCGACGCAGGAAGCATGGAGATGAGAAAGAGGAGGGGCTCAAGGATTGATCCTTGGGGGACACCAGAGGTAACGGTGCTGGAACAGGAAGAGAAGCCATTGTAAGTGATTCGCTGACTGGGATTAGATAGATAAGAATGAGAGCAGGTGAGAGCAGTCCCACCCAGCTGGACAACCACGGAGAGGTGTTGGAGGAGGGTGGTGTGGTCACCGTGTCCAAGGCTGCAGACAGCTGGAGAAGAATGAGGAGGGAAAGTTTCCCTTTGTCACGGTCACACACGGTGTCATTTATCACTCTGATAATGGCTGCTTCAGCATTGAGGGAAAACTGTTTGCAGAGCCCCACACGTTCACTAATCCCACTGACCTACCTTTTCCCTTCATCCCATATCAATCCAAAACTAATCCCATTGCTCCTTCTCTCCCTCTTGTCCTGCCTCAATCCATCCAGTGTAGTGTATTGAAAATTGTATTGTGTATTTTGTTCACTTCGAACAACCATACACATGTACTAGCAGAGCGAGCCTAGGAGGAGAACAAAGGAATCCTTGTATTCAACAGCATGTGCAGTTCTGAGTCTGGATGCATCTTGCTGAATCTTCCCAAGAAACTCACCATGGCAAAATTCAGGGTGAAAATATGAAACATGGCTTTCGGGTATGATACCTTTGGAAGGTATTTCTCTCCTTCCTGCCAGACAGCATTTTAAGTGAGAGATTTGGGAATACATTGAGGCTGCTGCCTGTTGTTAAGACACACAAGTGCAGTCCAACTCAGGATTAGGAGGTGGAAGGCACACATGGTATATATTTTATTACGATCCCACGCCAGACCCTAACAATGGCTAGGATACCGGACTGAAACCAATATGTTATTTTATTTAGTACGATTGTGCACAAAGAATACTTTGTTCCAAGACTGATAGCATAAAATAAAGATCTAGGGCGCGATTCTCCGACCCCCACCGGGTCGGAGAATCGCCCGGGGCCGGCGTGAATCCCGCCCCCGCCGGCCCCGGGCGATTGGGGAAAATGCTTAAATCCATTATCTTTTTATTTTTGTTTTTATTTATGAAACACATCACTTTCCTCTGAAATAGTTGTCAATGACATCCTTGGCTTGTGAGTCTTTCCCATCTGTATTCCCACATTGGCAGAAGTGGCTCTGGTGTTCCAAAGGTGTGATAGCAGGTTTTGCAATCACAGCTGACACATGTGAAATGGTCCTATGGCTCCACTAGAACACAGAACATACAGTGCAGAAGAAGGCCATTCGGCCCATCGAGTCTGCACCGACCCACTTAAGCCCTCACTTCACCTTATCCCCGTAACCCATCCTAACCTTTATTTGTGGTCACTAAGGGTAATTTATCATGGCCAATCCACCTAACCTGCACATCTTTGGACTGTCGGAGGAAACCGGAGCACCCGGAGGAAACCCATGCAGACACGGGGAGAACGTGCAGACTCCGCACAGCCAGTAACCCAGCAGGGAATCTAACCTGGGACCCTGGCGCTGTGAAGTCACAGTGCTAATCATTTGTGCTACCGTGCTGCCCACTATGGAGGTGAAGAACTGGAAGATATTTTGAGGCAGTTACAGCTGAGGAAAATTACTATTGGTCAATTGAAAAATGTGTCAACAACATATTTCACAATAAATAAAAATATAATGTACAAAACGTTTGGCGCACTGGGCAAGAAGAAAATAAAACAATTGACCAATAATGAGGCAACTAACAACCAGATGAGATTTTGGCCATGCTGAATATGGCAAACAGGAAATCAGAACACAAATAATCAAACGTTATTTCTCCACTCAACTATGCCAAAAAGCTGTCAGAGCAAGATCACTATTATTTTCAGGGTCCAGTGTGTTGAATGTAGGAATATCAGATCTATTGTATGATATATATTTGGTGCAGTAAGGCTTAAAAGCCCGGGTTTGTGTGTGTGTGCATCTGTTGTAGTAAAGACTGACACTCTGGCTAAAGAGGTACAATTAAAGCATCTGAGACCATGGATATTGTTTACCTGAAGTTGGCTAATGGAATTTTGTTTATATAAAGAAGGTTTCCTGGGGAGTAGATAATTAGAGACATTGGGCTGGATTCTCTGTCCCTGAGACTAAATGTTGAGGCCGGCGCAGGATCCGTGGAGTTCCATGACAGCAAAACTGGCGCCGCACCTGGATCGATTCAGCGACTGTTGATATAATAATCGCTTATTGTCACAAGTAGGCTTCAATGAAGTTCCTGTGAAAAGCCCCAAGTTGCCACATTCCGGCACCTGTTCGGGGAGGTCGGTACAGGAATTGAACCCCCGCTGCTGGCATTGTTCTGCATTACAAGCCAGCTATTTAGCCCACGGTGCTAAATGAGCCCCTATTCTCCATTCACAATCACATCCTCATGATGGTCCATTACAAGGGCCAAAGATATCCTCTTTGCTCCAGAGTAGTGTCAAGACAGAGCTTCTAGCCGGTGGCACAACCTCACCACGACCTTTGTCCACTCTCTTGTTGAGGGGCTAGCACCGGTGCGTTATGTGGATTCCAATGAGAAACAGTGCAGGATTCGCCAGATTTGCGATTGACACTCAGGAGGCTGACAAGCTGCAGCGCCGAATAGACACTTCACACACACCATCCCGACCAACAAGATGGCAGCAAGAAGGGCAGCTCCACGATTTACAGATGCCGAGCTGGAGATCCTCCTGGATGTGGTGAAGAGGTGGTTGACCCTGTACCCGGGCCCGGGAAGGGAGCTACCACCTGCCGCCATTCACTGTGTCTGGGCACAGGTGGCAGAGACGGGCAGTGCCACCAGCAACACCATCCGGACAAACCAGCAGTGCCAGAAAAAACTGCACAACCTCCTCAGGGCAGCCAGGGTGAGGAGGCAACACTGTGCCCCTAGCACTAAACCCATCCCACACATCTGGAGGGTGGCCGAGCACCCACCCTGCACAATTGCCGGCACCCATACCGGCCGCCATGGCCATGGGCTTCTTGAACGGACAGTCCCATCGATTGTGGAGATGCAGTCACAGAGCCAGGGACAACATGAGGGGTTGTCGGTGAGCATCCAGCACCGACAGCCATGTGCGAAAGTCACCTGGAGATTGCAGCGGCGTTCATGAGCGTGGCCCAGTCATAGAAGGCCATGGCTGAAGACGTCGGCAGCATTTCCCAGTCGCTAGCCGACGGGGCGCAGACACAGAGGGAGGTGGCCCAATCCCAGAGGGAGAGGGCCCAGTCACTGGCTGATATGACGCAAACACAGAAGGTGGCGGCACAGTCAATGGGTGATGGAATGGAGTCCCAGACGGAGATGGTCCGCTCCCTGTACTCCATGGCTGCCAGCCATTCAGGGCGAGCATCACCTTGACAGCCACCTGGAGAGGGTGTCCTCCCCCATTGCTCCACAGTGCCAGGTCTGCCATAATCTGGCAGATATGTCGAGACCAGAGTGTGCCTCCATAACTTGCAACATCAGGTGGCATAGGAGCCTCAGGGGATGGCTCCACTCACACTCCCATCCCATGGGACTAGCCCAAGGGCCATCAGGCACCCCGAGGCAGGAGGAGGTGGTGGGGCCCATGCCGGTGACTCCCGCAAGGGAGCTGCCGGAACACCGCAGCATCACGAACTCCCCCGCTCCTGTCCCTGCCGCATCTGGTGGGCAGCGGGCAGAACAAGGCGGCACCACAGTGGAGGGCCCCTCCAGAGCGGTCCAGGCACCTGAACCGCATCTCCAGGAGGCCGTAGCACCGCTCGATCACACCCATGGTTGCTGCATGGGCGTCGTTGTAACGGGTCTCCGCGTCAGTCTGTGGCCTCTGGATAGGCGTCATCACCCACGACCGCAGCGGAAAACCCCTGTTGCCCAGGAGCCAACCCCCCAGCCGGAGGGTGGTGGCGTTTCAAACATGTCAGGGATTACCTAGTGTGCCAGGATGAAGGCGTCATGCACACTGACTGGGTATCGGGCGCAGACGTGTATGATGCTGATGGTCACATATCAGCTGCACATTTATCGAGTGGTACCCCTTTCATTTGTGAGCGGCCTGTCTTCTACAGGTGCCTCGTAGGGGGCATGCATCCCCCCATCGGTCACCCCCTGGACCCGGGGCATGTCGGCGATGGTGACGAACCCCGCTGCCTGGCGGGCTCGGTCCACGTTGATATGGATGTATTGATCCGCCTGGGCAAATAGTGCCTCTATGACGGTGCAGATGCACCTGTGCTCCGAGGTCTGTGAGATCCCGGACAGGTCCCCACTCGGATCCATGGCATAAAAGTTCAGGGTGACCGTCACATTGACAGCCACCGAGAGCACGTGTCCTCCCCCATAACCCCGCGATGCCAGGTGTACCATTACCTGGCAGATATGTCGCACTGTCTCTCTGCTCAGCTGGAGTCTTCGACCGCAGCCCGGTCCGGCAGGTCTCGAATGACAGGCGCTGCCGGTACACACAAACACTCATGTGGCGCCTCCTTTCCACCTCCTACTCCTCCTCGGCCTGTTGGGCATCTAGCTCTCCATCCTGGGCGGCTGCTTCCTGTTCCTCTAGGGCATGCGCCGCTGCCGCAGCTTCCTCCTACTCCTCGAGCAGCACCAGCTCGTACAGCCACAGTGCATCCCCCAGGGCTGCGGTGACGAGCAGGAAGGTTACCATTGCTGGCTGAATTCCAATACCCATTGTCTGCAGCGGGTGAAAGGCCAATATGTTAGCATGGTTGCCCCGGTTGGCACTGCGGGCTCTGCTGCCACATGCCCCCCATCTCTGCACCCCTGGCCCCGTCGACACCCAGCACCATGGGGGCCTCTGGCCCTGGCGCCCATCCCTGATGTCAGGGGTACCGTCGGCTGGCGCTACCCTTGCCAGCAGTATGCTTCACGGTCCCTGTTTGGTGGCCCCTTAGGGGCTACAGTGGGGGTCACCCTTGAATGGGTGGCAGCCAGTTGGGTGGTGGGGGGTATGGCAGAGGGTGGGGTGCTGGGGGTGGGGGCACCCATACAGCCGGTGTCACTCTGCAGAACGAGGGGCCAAGGTGGTTGGTCAGTGGGGTGCCCAGCAAGATGACTGCCTTTTAGGCCACGATAATGTCTGGGCACCGCCCCAGTCCCGGGGGGCGGGGATCACCCCGGACACACGGTCCGTTCCCCGTCATCTCCCCCCCCCCCCCCCCAACACAGCCAGACCAACAGTCGCGCCCCCCCCCCCTCCCACCCCAGTGTCCTACCTCCTCTCTCTCCCTCATTAGCCACAGCGGCAGTTTCACGATTTTTAAAAGCACAAGTGAACCACACCATCGGGAACTCGGCCCATCGGAGGCAGAAATCGCGGAGGCCCCTGAGAATACCGGGTCAGGCCCGCTAATGACATGCAAACAATTTTTACTGTACATGCCTCCCAGAAAGCATTGGCGCCGCTGACGAGGTGACGGAGAATTGTAATTTTGGCGTCAAATCGGCAGCCACTGCGATTTCGGCATCAGAACTGATTCTCCGCCCAATTGAGTTTCCCGATTTTGGGCCGGCCGATCGAGAATCACGCCCATTGTGTTTAGCTTTAGTAAAATTATGTATTAAATGGGAGGAGCCATGGGCTGAAGCAAGGGGTGTTGAGTGTTGAGTTCAGTGAAAGATTTGACTGTGGACAGACCAGCAGTTTCTTTCAAAGAAGTTCAGTTGAAAAGATTTTGCCTGAGGACAGATCAACGGTTTCTGAAAAGGCTGTCAGGTTAAACAGTAGTTTGACACAAGCAAAAATCTGAAAGCTGGTTTCCTGAAGGGTCTCTCTCTCTCTAAAAGCAGTTTAACCAAGGCATCTCTTTACAGTATTTCTGGTTTGGCTAACTGTATTTAAAAGAGGATTTTGACCTGAGATGGGTTTTGCTTGAGTGGTGATAAAAGATAGCAGTTAGGAGATGGTGTTTTATTGTCACTGTTAAACATTGTTTAACTGGCAATTGTCTTTATTATTATTTTCTTTATGATGCTAAAGATATTTTAATACTGTGTTAGTAATAAAGTTTGTTTTAATATACCGTATCCTTATTTCTTCGTGGAATCGCTCCATCATCAAAGTAACCTTTCCTCACAGTCTTACAAATTAAATAAAATATTGGGTTTCTGTCCAGGGTCATAGCAAGTGTTAGGGTCTGGTCCAGGTTGGTATCTACTGACATTGAGGCTGCCCGCAGTAACTACCACACTCGAGTTTAACTTCCGTGCATGCTGTTCATTGCTCTCATGCCAGAAAATCATCAGAAGGGTGCCACGTATGCATCATGTGCGAAAGTGACCATCGTCTGCTCGGATGTAGATGCTCAAGCAGATACAGGAGCATCTGTCAATGTCATAGGAGACTAAACGCGCAGCAAACATCAGCATTCTCTGCAGACCAGGGAATACAGACATTTTCCCTGGTGACCGCGGCAAACCACTGAAAGATCTAGGGACATTTCGGAACATACGAACAGGAGTAGGCCATTCAGCCCCTCAAGCCTGCTCCGCCATTCAATGAAGTCAAGGCATGATCTGTGGCCTAACTCCATGTCCCTGCTTTTGGCCCATATCCCTGAATATCTTTGCTCAACAAAAGGTATCTCATTTAAGATTAAAACTCATCTTGCATCAATTGTCATTTGTGGAAGAGAGTTTCAAACCTCTACCACCCTTTGTGTGTCGAAGTGCTTCCTAACATCTCCGCTGCATTTTCTGGCCCTTTATTTTAGCCTATGCCACATAATTCTGGACTCTTCAACCAGTGGAAACAGTTTATCTTACCTAGCCTGTCTTTTCCTGTTACTGTCTTGAAGACTTCGATCAGATCACCCCTTAACCTTCTAAATTCTCGAGAAAACAGGCCTAATTTGTATAATCTTTCCTCATAACTTAACCCCTGAAGTCCAGGTATAATTCTTGTAAACCTACGTTGCACTCCCTCCAAGGCCAAAATATCCTTCCTAAGGTGTGGTGCCCAGATCTGTTTACAGGGTTTTGTATAGCTGCAGCATAACTTCTGCGACCTTATATTTCTATGATTCTATGCTTCTATATTCCAGTCCTGTAGATATAAAGGCCAGCATTCCATTCGCCTTTTTGATTACTTTCAGCACTTGTTTGTGGCATTTTAAAGATTTATGCACCTGAACCCCCAGGTCTCTTTGGACATCCACTGAATTTAGCTTCATACCATCTCAACAGTCGCCGATCTATCCTATTGTGGTCCAAAATGGATAACCTCACATGTTTACATTGAAATCTATCTGCTACAGTTTTGCCCATTCACCAGGTCTATCAATGCCCCTTTGTAATTTTATGCTGTCATCAACACTGTCTACAATGTCACCCAACTTTGCGTCATCAGCAAATTTGGAAAAATTATTTTCCATGCCATTATCCAAGTCCCATTCAAAGACACCGGGCACGATCAACCAGCCACACTGCGCCGAAAAGCAGTGCGCCACAGCATACCATGGTAAATGCCGGGCGACCCCACTGCCGGGATCTACCTGGCTCGCCACGCCTCATTTTACGAAACGTTACAATGTGAAACTCGCCCATTGTGGGTGGGATCACTTTTGTGGCAAATCTGCATATTAGAGTGAGACAGCTAGTCTCATTTTAACATGTAGTTTCCCGAGGCACCCAAGGCATTGGGATCTATCCCCTTCGCCTCGGAGACATCGGGCGAGCGCCGTTCAGTACTAGCCTCCACAAACGGGGACCAGACGAAACGGAACTCATGGGAGTCTCCTTTGGGATTGGAGGCCCTCAGGAGTATGCCCTCTGGGGAGGGTGGTACCCTGGCACTGCTGGTGCTACCTGGGCACCCTGGCCGTGCCATGTAGGTGCCAGCCTGGCACTAAGGTGCCCAGGTGGCACTGCCAGCTGGCAGGAACATTGCCGAGGTGTCAGGCTGGCACTGCCAAGGTGCCATCTATTGCGCGGTGGTGATCAGGCGGGGGTGCCCTGTGTGGGTGGGTGGGTGGATCTGGGGACCCCCATACTGTGAGTCCGCGCTTGGAGGGGTGCGTGATTGTGTCGGGTGCTCAAAAGATCGGATTGCCATGTAAACATTGTGTTGTGATTTCTCCCTGCACTGAGGCATTTCGGCCGGCGGGGCTCCTCAGTGCAGGAAACGGGACTAAGTACAGCCTCGGCTGCATGTTCCCTGCTGAGGGCCGTATCTAACCAGAGTCACGTTAGATTGCGTTGTGTTTCTCAGCACTGCTAGCACCGAGAAACACACGCTAAACACGCCCGCAATGGGACAAAATTCCCATTTGGTTAAATCGCACCCATTTTTACAAATGTACCCTCTGTGTGGCCACATATCTGTATAATGTGGTCCACACATCAGTTTCCACCCAGCAACAAGTCTGCACATGATTGCCATCACATAGGAAATTCCTACACATGCCACAACGTTCTTGAATTGTACGCTGACCGCTTCACTGGTGTAGGCAAGCTGAACGGTTTCATATTCAAGCTGAATATGGCCCCTCAGTCACCATTAACAGTGGAGCATACAATACTCTAGAGGGTGGGGTGAGGAGGGATGGTGAGGGGGATAAACAGAGCGTGAAATGCTTGGGGGGGAAACGCATAGAGACGGGTTGGTAGGAAGGGGGAGGATGGCAAACCCAGCTGGAAAGCCGAGGGGAGATGATAGAAGCAGACTTCTACAAAAGATTTGCACCAGCATTGGTCCCACACCTGCAAGAGATATTTGCAGACTCTCTAGCAAGGGGCACCCTGCCACTATCACTGGCACAAGCCTCAATACCATTGATGCCCAAAAAAGACAAAGACCCGACTGAGTGCGGGTCCTACAGGCCCACTGCTCAATGCAGACACAAAGATCCTGGCAAAAACCCTGACAAAGCGGCTGGAGAGTTCCCTGCCAGAGGTAGTCATCTTTGTCAAGGGCAGGCAGCTAACATCAAGCGCCTATTGAACATGATAATGACCTTGACCGGGGAGAGAACACCAGAAGTGATCGTCTCCCTGGACACAGAAAAGGCCTTTGACAGAGTCGAATGTAAGTACCTCATAGAGGTACTGGAACGGTTTGGGTTCAGGCCAGGGTTCACCTCCTGGCGAACGTATGGACAAACACCACCAGCTCTAAATACTTCCAGCTACACAGAGGCACAAGGAAGGGATGTCCGCTATCCCTGCTGCTGTTCCCTCTGGCAACCAAAGTACTACCGATTGCCCTCAGAACAGCAAAGGGGTGCAGAGGGATCCAGAGGGGAGACAGAGAGCATAGAGTTTCACTCTACGCGGATGACCTGCTCCTCTACATCTCGAACCCGCGGGCCAGGATAATGAAACTCCTAAAGGAGTTTGGAGCCATCTCGGGATACAAACTCAACCTGAGCAAACGTGAGATCTTCCCGGTGGCCCAGAGCTGGAGGGACTGGCGTTTAAACAAGCCCAAACCAGCACGGTAGCATTGTGGATAGCACAATTGCTTCACAGCTCCAGGGTCCCAGGTTCGATTCCGGCTTGGGTCACTGTCTGTGCAGAGTCTGCACATCCTCCCCGTGTGTGCGTGGGTTTCCTCCGGGTGCTCCGGTTTCCTCCCACAGTCCAAAGATGTGCAGGTTAGGTGGATTGGCCATGATAAATTGCCCTTAGTGTCCAAAATTGCCCTTAGTGTTGGGTGGGGTTACTGGGTTATGGGGATAGGGTGGAGGTGTTGACCTTGGGTAGGGTGCTCTTTTCAAGAGCCGGTGCAGACTCGATGGGCCGAATGGCCTCCTTCTGCACTGTAAATTCTATGATAATCTATGATAAATTCCGCTACCTGGGGATCCAAATAGCCCACAACTGGACACAGAGCCACAAACGGAACCTGATGAGTCTCAAGGAGGAAGTCTAAAGTCCACTCCCACTCTCCCTGGCAGGGAGAATGCAGAGGATCAAAATGAACGTACTGCCCAGATTCCTCCTCCTGTTTAGATCCCTCCCGATCTACATCCTCAAGACCTTTTTCGACAAGCTAATCACGGCATTTGTGTGGTTTTGGGGGGGCCTGAGGATCCAAATAAAGGTCCTACAAAGGAAAAGAAACACAGGCGGTCTGGCCCTCCCAAACCTACAGTTCTACCACTGGCGGTCACAACAGAAAGAGTGAGGGGATGGGTGAAGGAACTGGGAGCAGAGTCAGTGGAGATGGAGAAGAGTTCCTGCATAGGGACATTCTTCCGAGCCCTAGTCACATCCACACTCCCGTCCCCCCTGGCCAAGCACTCGATAAGCCCAGTGATAGTAGCCATGCTCCAGATGTGGTACCAAATGAGACAACACTTTGGCCTGGCCAAAATGTTCACCATGACCCCCACCTGCAACAACCACAGCTTACTCCCACAATAATGGATGCCACCTTCAAAAGATGGAGACAGAATGAGGGCACATTGACGGTTAGGGACATGTACACGGGCAATAGAGTGTCGACCCTGGGGGAACTCTTGGAGAGGTTCCAATTACCAAGAGGAAACGAGCTAAGACACATACAGGTCAAAAACTTCCTTCATAAGGAAGCGACAACCGAGTCACGGGATAAAGATGGAAAGCAAAGAGAAGGCGAGGGGGGAAGGAAGGAGGCGAACTGGAAGGGGGCGACAGGGGAGGACATACAAGGAAATTGAGAGGGACTAAACCAGTAGATAGACATCTGTAAATATGTGCCTGGGCCAACTGGGAACGACAACGTACCACCCAATAAAGGGGGTCACGGCCCCAGCTGGAGGGAAAACAGCTGTATGTAAATATCTATACTGACTCCAGCCTGCCATTTTACCTCGTTTTACTTCTTGCTCATTTTTTTTGTTATGTTGTTTTTCTCTGGTTGGCACGGTTATGTAACGTGTAATAAAAAACATATGAGTTGTGAAATACAAAATGGGAAAACCCAATAAAATTTACATTGTGTACTTATGGGTGCCCTGTTATTTTTCATGTATGGAACATCCTGAATGGACTGTACGCAGAACAACGCTTTCACTGTACCTCGATATACGTGACAATGAATCTAATTCAATTCAATTCAATTCAAAACACTTTTTTAAAAATGTGACAAATATAATTTCATGCCCGAAAAAAGACTGAGAAACAACTTAACACCGACTTGACCTTGACAATATCGAAAAACATGAGGATCATAGAAGAACCATGGAATTCCTACAGTGCAGAAGGCAGTCATTCGGCCCATCGAGTCTACACCGACCCTCTGAAAGGGTATTGTACCTCGGCCCATTCACCTAACCTGCCCCCAAACCCCACCGAACCTGCACATCATGGACACTAAGAAACAATTTAGCATAGCCAATGCACCTAACCTGCGCATCTTTGGACTGAACTGACCCCTTCGATCTAACCCATATGAATCGTCAAGATATCTAAGAGCGAAAACCAGTTTAGATCCTGCACTGATATGTGGTCACCAGACCAAGCCAGGCAATGTGAAAGACACCTGACATTGACAATCGATGATATTATAGAAAAAGTGAATGGTGCAATGCGCTTCGCTAACCTGGACCTCAATGCAGGTTATCGTAAAATCCAGTTTGCACAAGAATCGCAATATCTACAGTATTCTGGGCTTCTCCGATGCAAGAGGCTCAACTCGGCAGTTGATGAATCTCACTGCACAATTCACTCAGCACTTCCAGGACCTGAAGGTAGTCTGGACATAAATGATGATACTCTCATCTGGATGCAAACTCTGCAACATCTTAGAGAGTGTAACCTCACCTTGAACAAAGCCCATTTGATGAAAGCAGAATTTAATCATTTGGTCATCTGTTCCAGTGAACAGCTATTACCTGATCCTTGGAAACCTGACGCTACTGCAAACACTGCGGATCCTACAAATGTACAGGAAACCTGCTGGGAATCATCATGTACTGTAGCAGCTTCATTCCTGGCCTTCTTATGGGCCAGGGTTTAACAACTCCAAAATGTATTATGGAGTCCACCTGACTTTTAACCTTTTATTGATTTTGGCTAGGATGAGCACAAGAGCCTTCCTTTCAGCTGTTATTCAACGGACGTCTTAGGCGCTTTTAATCAAAAAAGCAAGCTTTATACTAAGAATTTAGTTAACATTTGTATAAACACACACAGCAAGAATTTTTATCAATGACAAGTATAAATACCCCACACAGCTACAGTAATCTACGTATAACCCTTAATGAATTCCCCCTTAACTGTTCCAATTCAATAACAGGATCCAAGTAAAACCAGAAACCCCTTTTCAAAGATGTGGCCCAGCACACGGCATTCTCATTTATCTGAAACTGTTGTTGTTGATACTCTGTTCCTCTTTGCAAACAGTAGATTTGAATTCCTTCCAGAAAGCAATTGCCTCTTTTAAGTTACCAAGCAGTCTGGAAAAGCTTTTAAAATGAAGATAGAAAGGCAAGCCAAAAAAAAACTTCTGTTCTCTGTCTGAGTCCATAGCAACCCAAAATGTGAAAGCGAAACCAAAAAATCTCCCAGAGCCACAGCCAGCTCCACCCACACAATGATATCACTAAAGCCATGTGATAAGACAAAAAACTTTCTTAAAGGGACACTCACATGACAGCCTCCCTATGCTATCTGCAGCTCCCCACCTAAAAGATCTAACAAAATAAACCAGCAATAGGGACTGGGCTCCATCACACAAACAGACTGTACATCAGACCAAAGAATTGTTGTCAGAAAAGTTCCCAAATGTCTATTTTAACCCTAAGAAAACTGCCCAGCTAACGGTGGATGCAAACACAGATCTTTGGACTGTGGGAGAAAAACGGAGCACGCAGAGGAAACCCATGCAGACACAGGGAGAACATCCAAACTCTACACAGTCGCCCAAGACCAGAATTGAACCCGGGTCCCTGGCGTTGTGAGGCAGCAGTGCTAATCACAGTGCCACCATTAGAGTTAGAGTGTTATTAGGATTAGAATCAGTGTTAGGGTTAAGGTAATCAGGGTTAGGTCAGTGTTAGGGTTAGTGTCATTAAGGTTAGGTTTAGGGTCATTAAGACTAGGGTCAATGCTAAGGTTTGGGTAATTAGGGTTAGTGTCATTAGTGTAATTAAGGTTAGAGTTAGGTTGGGATTTCCGGCGATGAAATGTAGGTGGAGATCGTACATTGGGTGGCTCCTGCCAGAGCTTTTGTTTTCTGGCCCTTCTCACCCAGTGTTTGGGGAGAGTTTTGTATGATTATTTGTTGGAAAGTCTAAGGTTACCAGAGGATATCGAAAACCCAGGAAAAGAATCCGGGAAAAAGGGATCGAACGAAAGTCAGATGCTGAGTTAGGTGGGGAGTCCAGCGGGAGGAAAGATGGTGGGAGCAGGCTCGCCAAGTTGGGCTGCGTCCATTGGCAGGATAAGTTGGCGGGGGCGTTTGAGCGGCTTCTCCGGCCAAAATGAAAGGTGAGTGAGCCACCAAGAGCTGTGATCATCTGCTTTCGCAGCTATCAGGTGAAGGAGAAGGTGCTGAGATGGGCAAAGCTATAACGGGTGGTGAGGTGCGAAGGCGGTGTTATTCATAGCTACCAGGATCGCACGGCAGAGCTGGCGGCCGGGCCTTTGGTTGGGTGAAGGAGGCGTTGTATAAAAGCAACATTAGGTTTGGGGTGCTCTCCCCGGCGAAGCTGAGGGTCACACATAACCCCAGAGACTTTGAGACGGCGGAGGAGGTGTAGTCATTTGAGAAAGCAGAAGGATTGGGACTGAAATGAGTTTGGAATTTGGTTGTGTTAACCTTTTTTCTTTTCTTCTCCTCTTTTTCCTTTTTTTTCTCTTGGCAGGTTGTGTTTGGGAAGGGATGATTGGGAGATTTGTGGTGATATATTGGGATTTGTTATTTTTGTGTTTGAGGGATTACTGTGTTGGACGTTTGGAAGGTCTGGGTGAGGGGGGCATTTGTGTTGGTTTTCTCTATTTGGTGGAGGGGGCTCTGGCAGGGACCACCTCACTGACAAACGTGAGTTGGCGAGTGAACGGGAGCGAGGTGGGGGGAGAGACCGTAGTCATTGGAACCTGTATGGACAAGTTTCAATGGGCCTGGGAGGTGTGAATGGTGGGGGGATGGGGACGATACTGGGAGAGGTGGTTCAGAGAGGAAGTGGGGGGTAGGTGGCTGACGGTGACTAGGGGTAGGGCTGGGTCCCACCTGTTGGGCACAGCCAGGAGTAGCGGCTATGACTGATAGGAGGGGCAGGGGGTGAGAGACCCCGGGTCCGGGTAATGTTGTGGAATGTGTAAGTGTTCTTGCATTTGAAGAGCATGAAAGCCAACATGGTATTGTTGCAAGAAACCTATCTGTGGGGTGAAGAACCAGATGAGGCTTCGAAAGGGTTGAGTGTGACAGGCGTTCCACTCGGCTTTGATAGTAAGGCCCGGGGAGTAGCGATAATAGTGGGTAAGAGGATGAGGTTCCCGATGGAGAAGGTGGTGGCTGACCAGTGGGGTAGGTGCGTAATAGTAACGGGTCCTTTGGAGGGGAGTTTGGTGGTGCTGGTTAGCGTATATGCACCAGGTTAGAGTTTGGATTTCCAGTGTTAGGCTTAGGGTCATTAGGATCAGATCAGCGTCAGAGTTAGTGTAATTAAGGTTAGGGTTCGGAATCGGATCATCATAATAATAATAATAATAGTCTTTATTAGTGTCAAAACTAGGCTTACATTAACACTGCAATGAAGTTACTGTGAAAAGTCCCTAGTCAACACATTCCGGCGCCTGTTTGGGTACCGAGAGCAAGAATTCAGAATATGCAAATTACCTAACAAGTACGTCTTTCAGGACTTGTGGAAGTAAACCGGGGGAAACCCACACAGACATAGGGAGAACGTGCAGACTCCGCATAGACAGTGACCCAAGTCGGAAATCGAACCTGGAACCCTGTCGCTGTGAAGCAACAGTGCAAACCACTGTCCTACCGTGTCGCCCTAAAGGTTAGTGTTACGGTTAGGGTTAGCGTAATGAAGGTTAAGGTTAGATCAGTGTTAGTGTTAGGGTCAGATCAGTGTCATTAAGGTTAGGGTTAGGGTTACAATTAAGGTCATTAGGGTTAGGATTAGGGTTACAGTTGTAAAGGTTAGGGTCTGGTTTAAGTTTAAGGTCTTTCGGATTAGGCCAGTGTTAGATGTGGATCACTGAGGCAAGGATTACGGTCATTAGGGTCAGAGTAGTGTGAGGGTCTTTACGATTAGGTGTGGGGTCATTGAGGTTAGGAGTGCGGTTATTAAGGTTAGAATGAGGCATAGGTTAGGGTTAGGGTTCGGATTAGGGTCAATATGGTTCGAGTTGGGGTCAGAGGTGTATGTTTTGTGCAGCAGGGAATCACAGCCGGAGCTCAGTCCAAACGAATGATACTCCCAACTTTCCTGTCATTGCTCAGGATTCCTCAACCCTTCCGTTTAAACTCCCGAAGCCTTCTCATTGGCTGAAATCGCACACATCACTACTGGTGAATAGTCATTGCATGTCTTACTATTTAATGGCTGCAAGCCACATGCCACAGAAGTGAGTGTCTGCGTTGGTCTCAGCCCCACAACCCCAAAAAAAATGTGCAGGATCGGTGAATTGCCCTTTAATTGGGAACTCTAAGTCAGGCATTGTCAAATTCGGGGGCGCGATATGCAGGTGGGTCGCGGGCGGGTGTCGGGAGGGTCGCGGAGCCGTCCATTACGGCGCTCCCGATCGCGCAAATCTGCGCGCAACAGCCAGCTGTTAAGAACGCCGGCTGCAAGCGGCCTTCAAAATGGCCACGAACATGTAAAAAAAATGCGGCTGCACTGCGCATGCGTGCCAGATCATCGGCACGCATGCGCAAAACTATATGCATGCGCGCCGATGATCGGTCACGCGTGCGCAGTGCTGCCGCTTTTTTTTACGGTCGCAGCTTCTTGTTCTACAAGTTTCGGGGGGGTTTTATTCATTTAATTTATTCATTTAATTTTTATTTTTCATTTATTTTATTCATTTTATAATTTTTTTTTACAAGTTCGGGGCGGTTCTATTTGATAACAAAATGCAGAACTTTGGACAGTTGGAGACTCCATACTTTCCGACACTGGAAGGCTTCACCTTCATCCAACAGGTTCCATTGGAGGAGCGTGTACGAGGGCCAAAGGGACCCAAAACCATTTCCTCCATTTTTGTCAGCAGCAAACAAGGTAGGAGAAAATGGTGGGTTGCGCAGGTCGGCCGGCGTGGGTCGCGAAGGTCGGCCAGGTTGGGTCCCGACGGTTGGCCAGTTGGTAAAAATGGGTCCCCGGAAAAAAAAGTTTGAAGAACACTGCTCTAAATTTTAAAAAATAAAATACAATTTTTAGCTGTGAGTCTTTGGGGAGTCAGAATTTATATTTGTATAGGTCATTTCCACAAGATGATTCACAATTTTCAAAGAGTAGTCATTGCTTTAATTTGTAAATGTGGCTACCAAATTGTGCTCAGCAACATCTCAAAACAAAATTGGGACAACAAAATGGTGATGTTGACTGAAGTCTAAATATTTTGTTTTTATTTATTCCTTCATGGGGTATGGGCGTCACTGACAAGGCCAGAATTTGTTGCCAATCCCTAATTGCCCTTGAACTGACTGTCTTGCTGGACCATTGCAGAGAGCAGTTCAGAATCAATCACTTAATAATAATAATCTTTATTAGTGTCACAAGTCTGCTTACATTGACACTGCAATGTGAAAATCCCCTCGTCGCCACACTCGGGTACACTGAGGGAGAATTCAAAACGCCCAATTCACCTAACAAGCATGTCTGATGTGGGTCTGGACTCACATGTCGGCCAAACCGGGTAAGGATGGCAGATTTCTTTCCCTAAAGACACTGGTGAATCCAAATGTGTTTTAACACCAATTGGTTATAGTTTCACTGTCGCCATTACGGAGGGCAGCTTTCAATTCCAGATTTTTAAGAATTGAATTTAAATTCTATCAGCTGGCCTGGTGGGATTTGAACCCATGTCCCCAGAGGATTAAAAACAGTTAATGCTGAAATACCTCAGCAGGTCCGGCAGCATCTGGGGAGGGAGAAACGGATTTGACGTCTCGAGTCCGTATGACTCTTCTTCCGAGTTAAAGAGAGGTCGAAATGTGATGGATTTTATAGTGCTTAAGAGGGGGTGGAGCAGGTGAAGCAAATTAGAAATGCAATGGTATTTGTGAACTGGGAGAGATTGCAGCAAAGATGTTGAAGGCATAAGACAAATTAATGGCAGTGTGAAGGACTAAAGAAGGTGCTGTTAGCGGCAGAAAGGGAAGATCGCAGAATGTGTCAATAGGAGAACAAAGATCAGTGCTCAGTGAAAGCAAAACTTAAGAACAAGTGACAGGTGGCCCTTTGGGGGAGGGCAGGGGGGTTGTTGGACAAAAATAATTTTTGCGTTAAGGAAAAGGAGTCAGGATGGAGGGGAAAGTCTAAAGTTGCTGAACTCAATCTGAAGTCCAGCTGTAATATGCCCGGTCAGAAGATGAGCTGCTGCTCCTTCAGTTAGCATTGGGCTTCACTGGAGCACTGCAGCAGGCCGAGGGCGGGCATATGGGAATGAGAGCAAGGCGCCGAGTTGAAACGGCAAGCGACAGGAAGGTTGGAGTCATGCTTGCGGGTTGAGCGAAGGTGATACACAAAGTGGTCACCCAGTCTGAGCTTAGTCTCGTCAATGTAGAAGAGACCACATTGGGAGCAATGCAAGTGAAAAGCTGCTTCATCTGAAAGGATGGTTGGGACCTTGGACAGTGAGGAGGTAAAGGAGTAGGTTCTGAGATGTTGCCGTGGGAAGGGGATGAGGGGTTGCAGGTGATGGGGGAGTGGACCAGGGTGTCATGAAGGGAGAAGTCCCCACAGAATGCTGATGGGGGGCGGGGGGGGGGGGGGGTGTCGATGTATTTCATGGTGGCATCATTCCGAATTTGGTGGAAAAGGCAGAGGATGATCCTTTGAATGCAGAGGCTGGTGGGGAGGTTTAGCTTGGCCTGAGCCTCTATCGCATTTCGCTGTCTCCCACAAAGACAGGGCTTCAAAGAGAACTCTTTGGAACAGTACCATGGGATTGTTTACATTTACCGTGAATTTATGTTCACATTTGTGCATGTTTACCTCTTTTTACATGTTATATGTTTTTACATGTTTATATTTATCTGACTGTGCAGCACTCCCTCAATACTGGACACTTGGAATGTCAGGCTGGATTCAGTGCTCAGCCCTCTGGACCGGGGTAAACCTGTGATCTTCTCACTCAAATCCACCATTGAGAAATGACCCAGTTCAATCAATGTTACCGTGATCGGGAGCAGAGTTTATGGGCAGATTTGTCTAGCAAACTTCCAGCACACAATGGTTACATTGCAACAACCCTTTCACCTTAAGCACAAATAAAATGAGTTCATAAAACAAAGAATTGGCAATTTCAAAAGATTTGAAATCAAATCACATTTTCAGAAGATGGATTTTTTTAATTCATTCAGGGAATTTGAGAGGGCATTTTTTTAAAAAAAATCTTTTCATTTGCCACATTTTCATCATTTTCACCATACAAACAGAAAAAAGTGAGAAACAGCAAAACAACCCCACCAATATGCAATCGAAAACATCGACTTGCAAGTTGGAAACAAAAAACAAACAGCAAACCAAATACCCCCTCCCTCCTTCTCCCCAATGGCAACTGTTATAACCTGCCTGCTTACCATTGGCTGGGGACTAATGATAATCCCACAATCCTGTGGGAGTATGTGCTTCCCCAATGAGGGGGGCGGAGAAACCATTAGTAAACGCCAAGTATAAATAAAGCTGGCCAGTTTGGAACCAGCAGAAAGGAGTAAGCAGCTAGGGAAGTTGCTGCTGTTTTATATATATATATATATATATATATATATATATATATAGTGTAAATAAATGTTATTACTTTGCATCCTTAAAACCCGTGCTGGATTCTTCGTGGCCCTCGTAAAATTGGCGACGAGGGTTAAAGTGAATAGCTGTCTACACTGCTGAAGCCACCTCCCTGGATTTTTGTTGAATACAGGTTGGAAGTTGTTTTCTATTATACCATGCCTCTGTACGGATGTTTGGATGTTTTTGATGCTGCGCTGGAAAGCTGGAACCAGTACGCACAACGGATGCGTTACTATTTCCGGGCAAACAATATCACCGAAAACGAGCACCAGGTGGTCATATTGCTCACCGCCTGCGGCCTGCATACATTTGGGGTGATTAGGAGCCTTACGTACCCAGCTGCGCCGGACACCAAAACGTTTGATGAACTTGTGAATATAGTGGGGCAACATTTTAACCCAACCACGTCCACAATAGTCCAGCGTTACCGGTTTAATACTGCTGAGAGGACCCCTGGAGAATTCCTTGCCGATTTTCTATCCAGGCTACGCAGGATTGCGGAGTACTGTGACTATGGTAAGACCTTGTCAGAAATGTTACGTGACCGTTTGGTTTGCAGTATTAACAATGCGGCCACCCAGAGAAAGTTGTTAGCTAAGCCAACATTGACTTTTCAACAGGCCATTCAAATAGTATTGTCCCGAGAGAGCGCAGAACGAGGAGTGTAGGAGCTACAGGGAATGGAAGTGCATGCCTTGGGGCGCAACTCCTTCCGTCCGAAAACATCCCCCCGCACTCCTGCGGTACCTTGGGCGAGGCGACGTCCAGACCGACGCCAGTGGCCGTCGGACATTCCTCCCCGAAGGGGGCCTTCTCCAGAACCAATGGATGAGGAGCCATGTCCGTGTCAGACTTGTAGGCGCCGACCCCGTCACGGACGCCGGTCCTGGGGGCGCCAGAGGCGCCGTCGTTCTGACCGAAACTGAGACCAGCCCAGGGGCCTTACATTCCATGTGGATGAACCTGCGGCGACTACTCCTAAGGACGTGGAGACGGAGGACGACTGCCTGCAGCTGCATTGTGTGGCAGCTCCCCGTGTGGCCCCCATTAAGGTGACAGTACGGGTCAATGGTCACCTGCTTGAGATGGAGTTGGACACTGGCACAGCGGTCTCCGTGATCGCCCAGAGGACATTCGACCGCATCAAGCAGGGTATACAGACCCTTACATTAACCGACTCACAGGCCAGGTTGGCCACCTACACGGGGGAACCACTGGACATTGCAGGAACTACAATGACCCCTGTTGTTTATGGACGTCAGGAGGGGCGTTTCCCACTTATCGTGGTGCGCGGCCATGGGCCCAGCCTGTTGGGTCGGGACTGGTTGCGCCATTTGCGGTTGCAATGGCAGCACATCCTCCAAACAGTTTCTGAAGGGTTGACTGAGGTGCTAGGACGATACCCAGATGTATTCCAACCTGGTTTGGGGAAAATAAAAGGGGCCGTAGCCCGTATCCAAGTCGAACCAGGAGCCAAGCCGCGCTATTTCCGGGCGCGCCCGGTGCCTTACGCCTTGCTCGAGAAGGTAGAAGGGGAGCTCACTCGTTTGGAGACTTTGGGTATTATCATGCCCGTCCGTTTTGCTGACTGGGCAGCACCAATTGTACCTGTAACGAAGCCAGATGCCACAGTTCGCTTGTGTGGCGACTATAAACTTACAGTGAATACGGCTTCCCGACTCGACCGATATCCAATGCCTCGCATAGAGGATCTCTACGCGAAGCTTGCAGGCGGACTCTCCTTCACAAACTTAGAAATGAGTCACGCCTACCTACAGTTGGAGCTGGACCTTGCCTCCCGACCATATGTAACGATTAATACACACTGGGGCCTGTATGAATATACACGGTTGCCCTTTGGAGTATCCTCTGCCTGCGCTATTTTTCAACGTGTTATGGAGGGCATTTTGAGAGGTTTACCACGTGTTGCTGTCTACTTAGATGATGTTTTGATGACAGGGACGTCGGAGCAGGAACATTTGGAAAATCTGGAGGCTGCCCTTAGACGCTTTTCGGAGGCTGGAGTCTGTTTACGTCGCACAAAGTGCGTATTTCAGGCAAAAGAAGTAGTCTACCTAGTTTATCGGGTGGACCGCGAAGGTCTGCACCCCGTCGCAAAGAAGGTTCGTGCGATTCAACAGGCCCCCGCCCCAACTGACACTTCGCATCTTCGTTCTTTTCTCGGTCTCTTAAACTATTATGGGAAGTTCCTCCCCAATCTGGCACCTTCTGCCAAAGGAAAATCACACCTGGGTTTGAGGTCAGCCGCAAGAAACCGCTTTCCGGCGGGTAAAGCAACAATTGTCGTCGTCTGGGTTACTAACCCACTATGATCCTGGAAAGCCTTTGCTCGTCACATGTGATGCATCCCCGTATGGTATTGGGGCCGTCCTGTCCCACAAGATGGAGAACGGGGCCGAGCGACCGATAGCTTTCGCCTCCCGCACATTGACTGCAGCGGAGGAAAAGTACGCGCAGATCGAGAAGGAGGGCCTGGCAGTGGTTTTTGCGGTGAAACGCTTCCACCAGTACGTGTATGGCCGCCATTTCACTATCGTGACTGATCATAAGCCTCTGCTGGGACTTTTCAGAGAGGATAAGCCAATACCGCCCATTGCTTCCGCACGGATCCAGCGCTGGGCTTTGTTGCTTGCTGCATACGAGTCTTCTCTGGAGCACAAACCAGGAACACAGATAGCAAATGCCGACGCACTGAGCCGATTGCCTTTATCGACCGGCCCCATGTCGACCCCCACGGCCGGTGAGGTGATTGCAACCCTAAATTTTATGGACACCTTGCCTGTCACGGCATCACAGATCCGTGAGTGGACCCAGACAGAGCCAGTCCTGTCAAAGGTTCGGCACATAGTCCTGTATGGTGGGCAGCATAGACAGCTCCCAGGCGAGTTGCGGGCAATTTCCTCCAAGCTGTCAGAATTCAGCATGGAAGACGGCATCCTCTTGTGGGGGACGCGTGTGATTGTCCTGGAAAAAGGCCAGGAGCTGATACTAAGAGACTTGCACAATGGGCATCCAGGTGTGACCAAAATGAAAATGTTGGCCCGGAGTTATATCTGGTGGCCAGTCCTCGACACTGACTTAGAGAAGGTGGCCCAAAACTGCTCCATTTGCCAGGAGCATCAGAAGCTTCCGCCGGCCGCGCACCTACATCACTGGGAATGGCCAGGGCGACCTTGGGGGCACGGTTGCATGCAGATTTCGCAGGCCCTTTTCAAGGATCGACCCCCAGTCTAAATGGCTAGAGGTGCATAAGATGCAGGGGACAACGTCCTGCGCAACAATTGAAAAGATGCGTTTGTCCTTTAGTACGCATGGCCTCCCCGAGGTGCTGGTCACGGATAACAGCACTCCATTTTTTCATGTGGGCATTGATGGCTATGCTAGCATTTATTGCCCATCCCTAATTGCCCCGAGAAGATCAATGGTGGTGAGTTGCCTTCTTGAACCGCTGCAGTCCATGTGGTGTAGGTACACCCACAGTGCTGTTAAGGAGGGAGTTCCAGGAATTTGAGCCAGTGACAGTGAAGGAACGGTCGATATATTTCCAAGCCAGGATGTATATACCAAGCCAAGCGACAATTTAGCAAGTGGTGGTTCAAACTTAGATGAATCTTAGCATCCTTACAGTGCATAAGGCCATTCAACCCATCACATTTGCACCGACCATCTGAAAGAGCACCCCGCCTAGGCTCACTCCCCCACCCTATCCCCACCTAACCTTTGGACACCAAGGAACAATTTAGCATGACCAACCCACCGAACCGGCCCATCTTTGGACTGAGAGAGGAAACTGGAGCACCCGGAAGAAACCCACGCAGATACGGGGAGAATGTGAAAACGCCGCGCAGACACCCAAGGCCGGAATTGAACCCGAGTCCCTAGTGCTGTGTGTATATGTGGGAGTGCTTGTGTGATTGAGTGTGTGTGTGTGATTGTGAGTGTGTTTGAATGAGTGCGAGCGTGTGTGTGTATTTGTGTGAGGCTGTTCGTGAGTGTGGATACTGTGTGTATATGCGTGCTGGTCCATATGAGTCTGTGTGTGTGTGACTGAGCGTGCGTGTGTGTGTACTGTTTGTATATGCGTGTGAGTCCATATGAGTCAATGGTGTGTGTGTGTGTTTGAATGTGTGTGAGTGCATGTGGGTAAGTGCATGTGTGTGTGCGTGTGTGAATGCATGCGAGTGTGTGTGCCAGTGAGTGTGTGTGGGTGTGTGTGATGTCTATATGCGTGTGAGTCCGCAAGTGTGCTTGGGTGTGTGCGTATGCAAGGGTGTGTGTTTATATATGAGAGTGTGTTTACCTGTGTTGTGTGAATATTTGAGTCTGTGTATATCTATGTGTTTGAGTGTGTGTGAGCAATGATATGTGTGAATATATGCATGTGCATATATATATGTGAGTGTATGTCGACCGTTAAAGACCAGGCCTGGGATGCGGAATGTGGGCAAATTGAAAGAGATTGTTCAATTTATTTTCAACAAATATGTAAAACTATCATCGCGGTTCGGGGGTAAAGCTTATCTTTGCGTTTTAAATGTGACCGGGTGATTGCAGAGATATGGGAAAAGGCCTGATAACTCGATGAACACCACGGCCGGCCTTAGTGATGACAACCATTGGGGGTGAGAAGAGGCTGCACGTCACCACGGCAACCCACAGGCCGTCCACAGGCCGCATCAGGTTCTGCTCCACTACTCAAACCCCACCCCCCATCCTACTTCCCCTGCAAACATCCCCCCAGCCCTCCCTTCACCCTGAGGGAGGGCGATTCACATCTCTATCCATGGCCCACTGTTGTGTTCCAGTCAAGCTCAATAAAAATTCGAGGGTTAGCACCTCAGCTTGCGATTAGACACTTTTACTGCCTTCTAGACTCAACATTGAGATCAACAATTTCAGATTACCTCTGCCATCTCTCCTCCCACAATTTGTTTTCTTTACGAGTTTGGTCTTACTCTTGTGCTTTGGGATGGCTATTGTTCATCATTCTGCCATTCACGCCTCCTCTAGGAACATCTTGCTCCATCACCGCTCCCTTTTGGTGCAGCATTCCTAACACTTTGGGCATTTAATCTGTCCAATCCTCCACCCGATCTGACTTTCCCGTTGCTCCTTCCCGACCCCACCCCCCCCCCCCACCCCCCCACCCCCACCACCACCCTCTACCCCACCCCGCGCGCTATTCACCTCTTACAACTGATCATTTCTAGCTTGTCCCAGTTATGATGAAAAGTCATCGGGCTGCCACATAATTCGGTTTCTTTCTCCACAGGTGCTGCCAGAGTATTGCCAGCATTTTCTCCTTTTATTCACTGGTTAATCGGTTAAAACTATATAAAGGACTGCTGCCTCATGGTGCTGAGGACCAGGTCACTGCCCATGTGGAGTTCACATATTCTCCTTGTGTCTGCGTGGGTCTCACCCCACACAACCCAAAAAGATGTGCAGGGTTGGTGAATTGGCTACACTAAATTACCCTTTAATTGGAAGAAAAAGAATTGGGTACTCTTTAAAAAAAATTTTTTTTAAATTAGCCAGGTAGGAAATGTGCCAGCCAATGTGTACACTGCAAGATCCCACAAACAACAATGCGATTCAGGGCTGGACAATCTGTTTTCAGTGATGAGGGATAAATATTTGTCCCAGGACACTGGTGGGGGGAGAAACACAACTTTCCCTGCTTTTTTTCCAGTAATATCATTGACTCCTTAGCATCCACCCAAGAGGGCATACCAGGAGGTCAGTAAAACATTTCAGGCTAACAGCAGTACCTCACACAGTGCAGCACTTCCTCAGTACAGTGCGCTCCAGCTGGGGTGGTGCGCTCAACCCTCCGCAGGGGGATTTGAACCCACAAACTTCTGACTGTAAGCTAGAGCTGAGGCTTGATAGCATCCCCCAGTGCAAAAGGCTTAAGGAGTTCTCAACTGAAACTTTTTTTGAATTCATTCATGGGATGTGGGTGTTGTTGGCTGAGCCAGCATTTGTTGCCCATCCTCATTACCCTTTAAACTGAGTGTCTGGCTCGGCCATTTCAGAGGGCAATTAAGAGCCAAAGACATTGCTGTAAATCTGGAGTCGCATGTCGGCAAGACCAGGTAAGGATGGCAGATTTCCTCCCCACAGAACATGAGTGAACCAGATGTTTTTTTACAACAATCGACAATGGTTTCATGGTCATCATGAGAGTTTTAATTCCAGATTAAATTCAGTTTGGTGGGTGATAACATGAAAGACAGGCTGCCTTCTGCAGTCGCCAAAGGGAAAAACTGAGGACGGGGAGGGGGAAGACCACAGAGTGCCTCCCTGAGCAGGCCTCAACCTCCCCCTTGCGCCCTCAGCTCTGGAGAATATCAAGCCCTTCAGCCCAAGGAGAGCCCTGCTTACCGTTAGGACCTTGAACAAATGAACTGCGTCCAGTTTTGGCAGGCCTGGCCACATGCGCCGCCATTTTCCAAAAGCCAGGCACACAGGTCATTGTGGAAATACCCTGATTGGGAAGCCATGACTGGCTGAGATCCTGTTAGCCGATATGACTGAGATCCTGCTCGCCGATATGAAACCTCACCACAGCCCACAAGCCACAAAAGAGCTATTATCTGTGAACACCGCCTCGTAGTCAAGGTCTAAAGCAATCACTTCACCAGGAACTCATTTACAGGCACAGAGATTGTCACAGAGCTTAGAGAGGGCAGCATTCTCTTGAACATGGAAAATTAAGGGATAATCTATAAAAGTTTAAAATGCTGAGAGGAGTTGACAAGATAGATATACAGAAATTATTTTATTTGGTTGGGGAGTCCAGAACAAGAGGACAACATCTTAAATTAGAGTTAGATCATCCAGGACTCCCTGTCAGGATTCAGTTCCTCACACAGTTGGGGGGGGGAGGAGAGAACAATGAAAATCTGAAACCGTTTTCCCCAGAAAGCTGTGAAGTTGGAGATCAATTTTGAAATCAAGAGCTACAGATTTTTGTTGGGTTTGTGGTACTAAGGGTTACAGCAGCAAGGCCTAGATGGAGTTGACACCGATCTACCACGAGCAAACTGAATGGAGGGGCAAGGCTCAAGGGGCTGAATGGTCTTCTGTGCACTGGAAGTGCAGGCCCATTGCCCGGGGCAAGGGGTTAATAATAATATAATAATCGCTTCTTGTCACAACTAGGCTTCAATGAAGTTACTGTGAAAAGCCCCTAGGACACAATAGCACCATTCCTTCCAGCCAGCCGTCCACAGGCTGCACTGGCTGCACTCTGGGTTACATCGGCTCAACCCTACACAGGTCAGGTGAGTTCAAGCACCTCCATTTCCTCACCCTCTCTTTCACTCCATCGCCCTCTCTGTCCCGAATCCTTCCCTCTTTACACCTTTCCCTCCCAGCTCCCTCTCTCTGTCCCAATTTCTCTCCCTCAGTCTCTCTTTCCCTCTCTGTCCCACTCTCTCCCTTTCTTCTCCTTCCCCAATCCACCTATCTCTCCCCCACCCCACCCCCACCCATCTATCTCACCCCTACCCCCCCTCCTCTACACCTTTCACTCCCAGCTCCCTCTGTCCCCATTTCTCTCCCTCAGTCTCTCTTTCCCTCTCTGCCCCACTCTCTCTTTCTCCTCCCTTCCCCAATCCATCTATCTCTCCTCACCCCCACCCCCAACTATCTCTCCCCCCCCCACCCCTCTATCTCTCCCCAACCCCGCATCCAACTATCTCTCCCCACCCCCCCACCTTTCCTCCTTCTCCCCCTCCTTTGCAGCTAAAACACTCCACAGTTAACTAACTCCAGATTATTGCTATTTCCCAGTCTGGGAAGAAGCTTGTTCCTATAAACAGAGGGAGAGAGAGGGAGAGCCACTATTGTTGGCTGGAGTGCTGTTATTTCCCCACCCGGCTGACAGTAAAGTGCTGACAGGGCAGATTCCCGACTTGGAGGCGGAAGCAGGGGGGGGGGGGGTGGGGGGGGGGGGGGGGGGGGGGGGGGGTGCTGTCCTGCTCGGGCTAAAGTGACCGGGAACTTCAGTAAAGAATGAACGATGGGGCTGCCAAACTGTGACTGCCAAAGTTACACGGCTGTAACCCCTTGCCCCCCACCCCCAGTGAAATGCACAGTCCCTTCCATCCCAGTCCTGTCTGAGAGACACTGAAGAAATGCTGGGGGCGGGATGAAGAGGGGGTGGGGAGAGCTCAGCCAGGGTGGGAAGTGTTGGGGGGTGGGGAGAGCCGGGGGTGGGGAGAGCCGGGGGTGGGGAGAGTCGGGGGTGGGGAGAGTCGGGGGGTGGGGAGAGTCGGGGGTGGGGAGAGTCGGGGGGGAGGGGGGGGGGGAAGAGTCGGGGGGAGGGGGGGGGGGGAAGAGTCGGGGGAGGGGGGGGGGGGAGAGTCGGGGGAGGGGGGGTGGGGAGAGTCGGGGGTGGGGACAGTCAGGGTTGGGGAGAGTCGGGGGGAGGGGGGGTGGGGGAGAGTCGGAGGGGGGGTGGGGAGAGTCGACGTGGTGGGGAGAGCCGGGGGGGTGGGAGGGGGGGGGAGGGGGAAGAGTCGGGGTGGGTGGGGAGAGTCGGGTGGGTGGGGGAGAGTCGGGGGGGGGAAACAGTCGGGGGGGGGAAGAGTTGGGGGGGGGAGAGTCGGGGGGGTGGGGAGAAGTCAGGGGGGGTGGGGAGAGTCGGGGGGTGGGGAGAGTCTGGGGGTTGGGGAGAGTCGGTGGGTTGGGGAGAGTCGGGGGGGGGTGGGGAGAGTCGGGGGGGTGGGGAGAGTCGGGGGGGGTGGGGAGAGTCAGGGGGGGGGTGGGGGGAGCCGGGGGGGGTGGGAGAGTCGGGGGGTGGGGAGAGTCGGAGGGTGGGGAGAGTCGGGGGTGGGGAGAGTCGGGGGGGTGGGAGAGTCGGGTGATGTGGAGGGCCGGGGGGGGGTGGGGAGGGCCGGGGGAGGGGGTGGGGAGAGCCGGGGGGGGGGGTGGGGAGAGCCGGGGGGTGGGAGAGTCGGGGGAGGTGGGGAGAGACGGGGGAGGTGGGGAGGAGACGGGGGGAGGGGGGGGTGGGGAGAGTCGGGGGGGAGGGGGGGTGGGAGAGTCGGGGGGTGGGGAGAGTCGGGGGTGGGGACAGTCAGGGTTGGGGAGAGTCGGAGGGAGGGAGAGTCGGGGGGGTGGGGAGCTGTCGGGGGGGGTGGGGAGAGTCGACGTGGTGGGGAGAGCCGGGGGTGGGGAGAGTCGGGGGTGGTGGGGAGAGTCGGGGGTGGTGGGGGAGAGTCGGGGTGGT